>NC_081547.1:5731082-5733577 GCF_901000735.1 Corylus avellana | reverse complement strand
CTCAATTATTAATTGTTTATTATTTAGAGCTTTAGTAGCAGTTTTCCTATAACCTATTTCTTTCTTTAAATCTAAGAAAAATATATAATAATAAAATAAAATAAAAAAACGCAAAAAGTCAGCTTCTCTAAATATTAGGAATGCTACTGTGCTTCTTAATGCACTCTCATTTTATTTGGGATTACATTGACAAAATGTAAGAGTAAGTAAAGAACTTATATTTTGGGAAAAAGAATATATATATATATATATATATATATATATATATATATATATTTTAATGGTATATAGAAAGATGTTATTAATGTTGAGTGTATTTGGATAAAGAGACAAAAATAGTTTTGTTCCCTGAATTTTTTTTTTAATTTAAGAAAAAATCAAAAGGAAGTTGTTTTACAAGTATTTTAAAGGTCTGTTTAAGATTGTGTTTTATGGGCTTAAAACTGCTTTTAACACTCAAAAAGTTTGTTTGAAGAAAAAAGTACTCGTTTGGTAAAAATATTAAAAGCGCTTTTAAGGGTAAAAAAAACTTAAAAATGACTAAAACCCACTTTTGGCAAAAACTTAAAAATGAAGCTTTTGCCTAAACGCTCTCTTTGACTTAAAAGTTATATTTTTCAAACGCAATTCCAAACATGCTATAAATTGTTTTTGATTTAAAAGCAGATCATTCTAATTGTATGATAGTTGTATACTAGTATATATACTAAATAACACTCCTCAAATTTTTATTAGAGGAGTTGAGGAAAAAGACTGTCATACCCTTGTTTTGAATAGTGGTAAGTAATTTGGTTTTTCTTAGAATTTTAATATTTGAAGGATCATCATGCAAGGATCAGATAATTTTCTTATGCTTTCTTTATTAGAGTTAGAGTCCTAGTCTTAGAAGTCAAGACCTAATTAGTAGTAAATTAATAATTAATTATTGTTTTAGAATTCAGTTTATTGTGTTTAAACTCCTTTAAAATAGCCATTAAAAGTCACCACTCCCACTAACAAGCAAATATATCCTTTCTTGCGTTTTGTGTATCAGTGGGCCGGTTCACACTTCACATCATTATTATAGAAGTGAATCAAGTGATCTTTATGACTTTACTTATCTTCATATATAAGTTAATTACGGCTTTTACAATATATAGGAGCAACACTTATATATATATAAAAGAAAGAAAAACTAAAAAAAAAAACATAGGGGCTTTACCTCCTAGAGCTAAATAATTAGATGGATGTCCATGGCCATGATTACCAGCAAGAACTGGCGAGGACAGTCACATCGACGGCCCTGATGCACCCATATTTACCGTAATTAATAACGAAGTCAACAGGCTCCGAAACATGTTGATGTGGCCTCCTCTTACCGAAACAGCTAATAGGCATTTTAAGATTAGTAAAACTTTTAGAGCGTTTACATCCGTTGAACAAATTTTTAGTTAAATTATTATATATATATATATATATATATATTTTTTTTTTTCTATTTTAACTATTAATTTTTTCAAATAACTTATATATGACTCAGCATTTTAGCTATAATTTTCACTTTTTTATCTAAAATATTATTTATTTACCTATTTTTAATATTTTCAAAGAAGAGAGAGAACAATATTAGATTTATTATTATTATCCACAATATTAGAAAACAAAATTACTGCTGTAGAAATTATCAATTATCCACAAAAAAAAAAAAAAAAAAGGAAATGAAAAATAACTGCCGTACTCGTTGATGTCGGCTGAAACAACATCATTCACGTGTACCACTATCCCTTTGTGTCACCTGTCTTATCCAAAAATTTTCTGCCTTCAATTCAAATTCTAGAATGTACGACTGTACCAGCATTCCAACAGTTTTCTTTTTTATTTTTTTTATATATTTAAAAATTCAATTTACTTCTTTTTTTTTTTTTTTTTATGTTAAAATACACTACAATAATTTTTCTTAATCATTTTATATATGATTAAAATATTTATTTTTTTAATTATATTATATATATGAGAGATGAGAGGAGAGAGTATAAAAGAGAGAGAACGTTTTTTTTTAATTTTTTATTTTAATAATCATAAGGATTGTAATAGTGTACTATTTTGAGTTCCACAGTAGCAATCCTCACGATTGAAACTCACTTAGGGAGTATGCTGTAGGACGTTTTTATTTTTATTTTTTGGACATATTTCTTACACATAGGGAACAACTCCCTTATAGGGAGTCTGCTGAGAATGCTCTAGTCTAGTATTTGAAGGAGAGAAGGTCTTTGTGACACGTTTTTGTTTTTTCTCCCAATTTTTCTTTAGACTAGTTTGGGGGAAATTTCTTTAAACTTACTTTAATAAGTGTTATACGTCATTTTTTTTTTTTTTAATATTCTTAACAGTCATGTATTGTCATTCTACTAATGTAGGAATTCAAACATTAATTTTTAAGAAACTTAAACATGTTAGATAACACTTAAACACTTATTAAAATAGATTAAAAGAAATTTTATCCAAATAAGTCTAAA
>NC_081547.1:5686628-5730982 GCF_901000735.1 Corylus avellana | reverse complement strand
AGGACGTTTTTATTTTTATTTTTTGGACATATTTCTTACACATAGGGAACAACTCCCTTATAGGGAGTCTGCTGAGAATGCTCTAGTCTAGTATTTGAAGGAGAGAAGGTCTTTGTGACACGTTTTTGTTTTTTCTCCCAATTTTTCTTTAGACTAGTTTGGGGGAAATTTCTTTAAACTTACTTTAATAAGTGTTATACGTCATTTTTTTTTTTTTTAATATTCTTAACAGTCATGTATTGTCATTCTACTAATGTAGGAATTCAAACATTAATTTTTAAGAAACTTAAACATGTTAGATAACACTTAAACACTTATTAAAATAGATTAAAAGAAATTTTATCCAAATAAGTCTAAAGGAAACTTGTGGCCTTTTTCTCGAAGGCATACCATGATTGTGTGGCTACAAGCCTACAAGACTGAGGACTTTGACCGATTTGAAAGAAATTTCTATTCATATATTAATATCCAACTGCATTTCAATTTTCAAGTTGATGAGGAGGGTTTTAGATAAAGTTGCTTTTCATGAACCATGACCAAGTTGGAATTTCATTGGTTCTGGAACAGAGGGCCTCAATCTGAAATTTTTGCACCATTTTCTTAACTATTAATTAAGGGCCAACTAAATCAAGTACGTAATTAAATATTGGTTTAAATGTCGCTGTCATTTTGCTTTAGAGAGTCGGCCATTCTATGCCTAAGCACCTCAGTAGAGGTCAAAGTATCAATGCTTTGCATTTTTTCTCTATTTTCTTTTGATTTTTTTTTTTACTGATTTAAGTTAATAAGAACTATATATGGTGCAAGTAATATAATATTGTTTTTTATTACTCAATTAATGTTGTAGGTACATATTACATATATACAGAAAGTGATCATCCCTCAATGGGCTATCCACAACCACCTTCGGTGCCTGATCTGAACATGGAATCCATCTCGAAAGCAAGAGTTGACAACAATGGAGATGCAATTGTTGCTTCCTACAGTGCATGGCTGGTAAGCATACACTGTTTCATGACCCATGCATGCTGCTGGAAATTCAAATATACTATACCTAATTATAATACTAATTTCTCAAATAAAATTAATGTCACCTAATAACATATATAATAATTTGTTGAGAAACACTCATTCAAAGCTCATTTTTAGAGGTTTCTTCTAGCTAGCCTGATTAATCACTACTAGGAAGTAGGATATTAATAAACATGAGTAATTAATATTCCTTATTTCTCATCTACAATTTGAAATAAATTTAAGTAAAATCGCTATATATAAGAGAAATAATAAAAATAAAACTCAAATATGGCACATGCATATATGTAACTTGTAAGACATACTAAGTGGTCTAATAAAAACATGTCTTAACACCTACCACCCAGGACATGCCATGGAATAATTTCTATCATCACCTCTCTTTTTTTTTTTTCTTTTTTTTTTTTTCTCTTAATTATAATCTGGTGCATGGGTGATCACAGGAAAAGCATCCTTCTGCCCTTGACTCTTTTGACCAAATTACGAGTCTGGCTCATGGGAAAAAGATGGTCGTATTTTTGGATTATGATGGAACACTCTCGCCGATTGTAGACGACCCTAACCAGGCTTTCATGACTGATGCAGTAAGTATTTTATGTGATACATATATATACTACAAATTAATGTACAGTATGATAAAAATGTAGCAAGCTTTCAGCATGATTTATTATATATATGCAAGCTTTTGTTTCCTTAATATATCGCAAGTATTAGGGCATGTTTCTCAATGTAACTGTATAGTTGCATGTGACCTATTGAGTGACAGATGCGTTCAGTGGTACGTGAAGTTGGTAAACATTTCCCAACTGCAATCGTCTCTGGAAGGTCTCGAGATAAGGTAAATGGCTCTTATACAACTAAATTATGCAACTAATCAGATAAAAACTCTGCAATATATTAATTATCCTTTTTTCTCTGCCAAGGTATATATTAATTATATGCTTAATTAATTAATTGTCCTATCTTCTAGGTATTCGAATTTGTAAAATTAAACAATCTCTATTATGCTGGAAGTCATGGGATGGACATATCAACCCCATTAGGTTCTCTCAAGTACGAAAACCACAAGCATCACACTAGGGCCATTGATGAGAAGGTACCTATTATCAGAAAACTTTACTTTAACTCCTTGAACTTTGATTACCTTTTTAAAGTTTAAAAATTAACTATCAATTTAGTGTATCAACTTTTTAATTTTTTGCAACATCCCCTCCATTAGGTTTTTCCGTTAAATTATATCAAAATTTTAAAAATACTCTTTTTTTTTAAAATAAAAATTTTTTATGTATAAAAATAAAATAAAAATTGCAAAGATTTAGGGATGGGTATTTTTACAAAATCCTAACAGAGGGGGTGACATTGCAAAAAATTGTTCAATATTCTAAATAGAGAGTTTTTTAACTTTGAAGAATAATTTCAGATCAAACACGTGGAATTTTGTGAAGTTTTCCTTATTATATATTCTTAATTGTTTGCACTATATAATTTTTACACTGGCCTGTCCTTGTTACAGATGTGTTGTTGTTGTGTTGAGATCCTATAATTAAATGAAGCAAAAGTAAATTTTAATTAGAGCCAAATAGAGCTTTTGTTTTCTATGATCTTGGCATGGTTTTGTCTTGCAGGGCAATGACGTTGTTAACTTCCGCCCAGCACAAGAATTCTTGCCTAAAATTCAAGAGGTAAAAAATAATGTATTTTTTTACTAGGTTTTTGTCCTCTTTGGTCAAACATAACAATGGTGGACTGATATTATTAAAGCAATGTTTTGTTTTTCTTGCAGTTAAAGAAGGTTTTGCAAGAAATAACCTTAAATGTAGAAGGTGCCGTTGTTGAAGACAATAAATTCTGCATCTCTGTACACTTTCGACATGTGAATGAAGAGGTAAAAGAGTATAAATAGTGCATGTTAATATATACTAAAATAAAAAACATGATAAAAAATATATATATATTAATTTAATAATTTAACTAATATTCTACTGGCCCATATATAGGTGATAAGATTACATGCAAATGCAGGTTGTTGGCATCCTTAAGGAGATGGTGGAAACCACAATGGAATCCTACGAAGGCTTCCGTATATCAGAGGGCAAAAAGGTATATATATATTTTGTTGTTTTTTTAAAAAATGATTTTCCTTTGACTACTAATCAATAAAAGCGGAGATTTTTTGTAACCGGCGTGTGTACTTCATTGACGAATTCGGTTCGGTTCACGACAATACTTCCCGTACAACAACTACTTAACTGTGGTGATTATCTTTACCGCATGAGGCTTCTAACTGAGTCATTTTGCCCTTCTGTACAGCTTTGTGCGGGCCGAAATTTTTTTTGTTTCATTGCTTATTGTTTGTTTCCATTTTAATTAATATCTTTATTGCTTGTTTCGTTTGAGTTTTGTCGTTGGAAAGCCCATTCCGTTTCGTTTGTTTTTTCCCCGTAACCCCTTGTCTTATTATTAAATAAAAATAATAATAATAATAAAGTTTCAAATAATGAATCTTATTTTGCAATCATATATATAATTAATCTTTTATGAATATTAATTCTTGAAAACAGGTAATGGAAATCCGGCCTACTATAGACTGGGATAAAGGCCGTGCTTTGCAGTATTTACTTGACAATCTTGGTTTTGACAATTCTAGCGATGCCCTCCCTATATATATTGGAGATGATAAAACCGACGAGGATGCTTTTAAGGTAGGTATACATTTGATCAAAATGATTCATATTCCACTTCAAATATAACGGCTTATTTTAAAAATTAAAATAAATATATTTAATTATTTAATTTATATTCTAACAACACTTTGCAGATGATTAAGCGCATTGGAAGAGGATTTTCAGTAGTTGTTTCTTCTGCTCCGAAGGACACGAAAGCCTCATACTCCTTGCGTGACCCAACCGATGTCATGTCTTTCCTAGTACGTTTAGGAAAGTGGAAAGGGAGCATATAAGAAAATAGTTATAGGCTATATATATATATATATATATATATATATATATTCATAATATTTGACCTAATTTGCCAATTTTTTGATTGGGCAAATTAGCACCAATTTCTTAGGAGGTTTAATTAATTAAGTAGATGCTGAAGGTAAAGTGCTACCCATTCTCAATGTTTAGGGAAGCAATAAGGAAGCTATTGCATATGAGTTTTTTTTGTTTTTAATAGATTTTTCTTATATTTAGGGAAGGAAATAAGTTGTAAAGAAACTGTTGCTAGTGCTCTTAGTATGAGATTGCTTACAAGTAGACGGAGGAAGAGGTTACAAGAAAAGAAATTCTATATGGTACATTATTATAATGTATGGTTAGTTTTTTATAAAGTCGAGTTAATTTCCTTCTTCTTAAATGTAGTTTCCTTTGTTTATGCTGTCTGAAATTTATTTTTATTACATACATGGATGACTCGTAGAATAATGCTAGATACTATCTTTTCATTCGGATGGAAATATTTTTCCTTTACACTTTTGTGAGAACCCCCCTTCCACTCATTTATCACTAAAACAAATAAAAATAAAATAATTTAAAACACATCACAAAAATCATTTAAGTACGTGACGATTGCATCATTGTTTTTGTGTAACTCTGTTTAGGGCTAAAGAACAAACTGTACACACACTCAATACCAAAATCATGCAAGCCGTCTCCAAGAGGTAGCCTATAAGAGTATTCAGCCACACAAACATAAGTACCGAGACCCTTTTTCCCCCTCTCCCGCTTTGATTAAAAAATAAAAAAAAAAATACCGAGACTTTAGTTACTTTATGTGAAGAAAAAAAAAATTCACCATGAATATAGTCCATGCATGAATTTATTTCAAAATTACACAAAATTCTCAACCATGCTTTTCTTGAATCATTTGGGCCCTTTTGGCCCACCATTTAATTATTTCCTCCTTTAAAGCCCACACTTGTTTTTCTTATTTTATTTTGGTCCAAAAATAGTTCTTTAAGCCCAGAGTCCACTTTCCTTTATTTCCTTTAGCCTTAAACATCTCTGTACTCAATTCAGCCCAAAAACAAATTCTTAAACCATTTAGGCCTAAAATAATGCCTTAAGACCCAAAACTAGCTCATTTTTTATTTCAATTGATATCCTTTACTACAAAAACCAATTCCTAAGGCCTAATAGGTCCATTTGTCTCGTTACTGTCAAACTTAATGATACACTATATGTCTCATTTGATACGTCATAAACACTCTAATGGAATGTCTTGTCAACAAATATTAAGTTATTCATAGAATAAAAAAATCATCGATTTAACATGTAAAACTTAAATAAATACAAAACGCGAGAATTTAAAAGGCAAACACACAGTAACAAAAGGCTTTGGTTTTGTTAGTGTGACATTGCATTGGGGTGTTGACGATGACAAACTTTTAATTTTTTATGGTAAAGTAATAGAAAGGCCTATTTTAAACTTGAGCAAAATCTAAAGACCTTATTAATTGAAAATCTAATAATTAAATCCAAATCAGATAAAAACCTAAGGACTAAATGTGATTTTTCTCTTAATTATTTACTAATTCTTAATTACTAAAAATTCTAATTTATTAAACCAAAGCCCATAAATATAAATCCACTAGTCCACCTTATTAGCCCATTATCATATGCCTTAACAACTTTAAATCATCCTTAATCCAAACAAAAGCCAATAATAAAAACCTGAGTAAATTACCATTTCAAACCAATAACGCTTATCAATTTAATCGTTGGTTATAATATTAAATCCAATCAAATGATAAATATCACAAGAATATTGTAATTCATCTTTCTCTCAAAATAATTAAATCCTACTTAATCCAAGAATAAATTTACTTATGATACCACCAAAATAAATATTTTTGTTTATTACAAAAAAAAAGAAAAAGGCTATAACGACGATGTGAGGCTGTCGTTGCTCTATCGTCTTTACGTTATAGCGTTAAACCCTCTTTCTTTATCACTTCTGAAACCCCTTTAAAACCCTAGCCCTCACTCTTCCACATTCCCCTCCGGCATTCGCAACCGGAAAATCCAGGTTGTACTATGCCCATTAAGCTCCTCCCGCATCTCCGCCTCCTCAACCCTTCTCTCCCGGTCACCCGTTTTCCTCTCATGAAGCTCGGACCCTTGGCCCAGTCCTCTCGGGCCGTACCCGTTATCTCTCGGGTCTTCCCGTTCAGGCTTAGGTATTCGGCGTCTGGGTCTCGTAGTTTACGCAATGAACAAGTTGGTCTAGTACGACGATTATCGACCCGGTCGTTGAGGACCGGGTCGGGCGCCGGGTTCAGGGCGGGTCGCGAGGGACGGGAGGCTCGGGCTCCCAAGAGCTTGGTCGAGGATGAGGCGGACCTCAGTGACTGGGTCGGCGAGTTGAGGACCGACTCCTTCCGCGGCAAACTCACCAGCGACGACGAAGCCTCGGACGCGAATAGAGTTCGGAGTAGAACGGGGGGGAGAGGTGGAGAAAAGGGCAGGGACTCATTCCCGATGAAGCGGAGGAGGGAGGGGGACTCGGGCGAGTTTCGTGAGTCGACTCGGAGCAGAACTCGTAACCAGGACTCGTTTTCGAAGATTTCACCAACGGTTAGGCGGTTTGACGATGAGGAGGAAGGTATTTCTCGTAGGAGGAACAATGGGTCTCGAGGTGGGTATGTGAATGCGAATGGGAACTCTTGGATGGGAAAGAGAGGTGGGAGAGATACGGGTTCACCAGCTGTTAGGCGATTTGACGGTGAGGAGGAAGGTTTTTCTCGTACAAGGAATCTAGGGACTCGAGGTGGGAATGTGAACGCGATGGGAAGAAGAGGTGGGAGAGATACGGGTTCCCCAGTTGTTAGGCGTTTTGACGATGAGGAAGAAGGTTTTTCTCGTACAAGGAATAATGGGTCTCGAGGTGGGAATGCGAACTCTTTGATGGGAAAGAGAGGTGGGAGAGATATGGGTTCAGGGCATGCACGAAATGGAGGAAAAGGCATGAATGATTCGAGGAAGCAACCGCGTTGGACGGATGGTGATGATGATGTTGATGAGGATGTTGATGCGCTGAGGGGTGGCATTGGGGCTTTGCTTAGTGAGGAAGATAGTGATGCTGAAGATGACGATGATGATGGTGAATTGTTGAAGGAGAGTGCGAGCTCTTTGTTTGAATCGGATAAGGGAGCGAGCACGAGCACGAGCACTAGCACGAGGGCTCCACCAAGGAGTTCATCTGGACAGTCTGACTCGTATTTAAGTGAGACTCGGTATGTCAAAAAAAAAAAGGGATTTCTGTTAAACTGAACTTGCTTTCACTTTGCCATTTGGTTGAGATTGTTTGTATTTGTCGTATCTGTATTATTCTTGCTGGCCACTAATATTTTAGCTCCATGCCCCAGTTTACCTCCTTTCCCATGTGAACATCTTTCTACTATTGTTTTCGTTTGAAGTTTCTTATCAAAAAAAAAAAAAAAAAAAAAAAAAAATCTTTCTACTATTATTTACTTATTAAAAAAGAAACATATTTTTTATTATTAAAAACATTTTGACTTCTGTGAATGTTCTGCAGATTCGATCAATTTTCAGTATCTCCATTGTCATTAAAAGGAATCAAGGACGCTGGATTTGAGAAAATGACTGTGGTACAGGAGGCAACTCTGCCAGTAATACTGAAAGGTTTGTTTTCAACAGTGCCATGTCTAGAACCATCAGAATGTTGTGCACTACCAGATGAGCATTGATGCTTCTTGAATCTTCTTAGAATGTCCCCATTTGTGGTTCTGTTAATTCAACTGTCTTTCATTGCCTTATGATGGTGCTAATTCTAATCAATTGTGTTTTCTAGGTAAGGATGTTCTGGCCAAGGCTAGAACAGGCACAGGCAAAACTGTAGCATTTCTGGTAAGACCCTTTATTTTCATGCCTGCATGCGTGCTTGTTGGTCTTTTAACCAAGACAGAACTCCCATCTATAAGAGGGGCATATTCTTCTCCTTTTGATATTTTGATGACCTCTACATGTACTTGCATGATCAATGTCATTGAAGTCTTCTTTCTTAAGAATTATTTTTTTTCTTAGCATTCTTTACTCATGAAAATTGAGAGAATTACATTTGATATGGAAGCTGCAAAATTGTTGTTATTTCTACTTTTTGGAATAAGTTTGTCTCTTGATTTTAAGAGCAAATGTTTGATCTAAGAAAAATAAAAGCAGACATTCTAGCCACGAGGTTGCACTTTGATTGGGTCACATGAAATTGTTGTAGAATCTTTAAAATGGGAAATTCTCTGAGCTAGGCTTTCTTTGTTTTATTGCATCCAGACCTATGGATTCTGGGGATTTTTCACTCTATTTATTGTTGAAGTTCTTTATTTCAGCTTCCATCGATTGAAGTTGTAGTAAAGTCACCTCCTATTGATCGAGATCAAAAGCGATCCCCAATTCTTGTGCTTGTAATATGCCCAACTCGAGAGCTTGCGAGCCAAGCTGCTGCAGAAGGCAACACTCTGTTGAAGTATCATCCTTCAATCGGTGTTCAAGTTGTAATAGGAGGTACAAGACTTGCGCTAGAACAGAAACGCATGCAAGCAAACCCTTGCCAGGTGAGTGTGTTTATTGTTTGCCTAAGGACTCTATGTCGTTTGTTGGGCTCTGTTGTGATATTCACTAGGCCAAACATCAAATCATTCGGATTGTAGTATGTCTTGGGGTGGGTACAGTTTAATAAGGCCGTAGACTGGTATTTTAGGTACCTTCTACTCAGCCTTATTTTTCTGAAGGGATCCTAAGCTACCAGCTAATTAGACAGAGTCCTCGCTAAGCTTGCGCTAGTATATGCTGTTGCAAAGCGTAGTTTACAATTTATTACCATAGTTTCAAAATGTTTACTCGGACGTTATTATATATTTCATACTTTCAAAACTTACAGATTCTTGTTGCTACACCTGGAAGGCTCAGAGATCATATTGAGAACACCCCTGGTTTTGCAACTAGGATGATGGGCGTGAAAGTCCTTGTACTCGATGAAGCTGATCATTTACTAGACATGGGATTTCGAAAAGAAATTGAGAAGATAATTGCTGCTGTTCCAAAACAACGACAGACGCTCTTGTTTTCTGCCACTGTTCCAGAAGAGGTTTCTATTACTTTTTGGTGATGTTATGGAAATAGAATAATAAAAAATTCTAATTTACTTTTTGGTGTGAAGGTTCGTCAAATCAGTCACATTGCTTTGAAAAGAGATCATGAATTTATCAATACAGTTCAAGAGGGCAGTGAGGAGACGCATTCACAGGTTGGCCTTTGTGTGACTCTGTTTTTTATTTAATACTTTTACGAATTTGTCAATAGCTTGATTCTGCAAATGCTGGATCATTTCAGGTCAGGCAAATGCATTTAGTTGCTCCATTAGACAAGCATTTCTCACTACTGTATGTTCTCCTAAAAGAGCATATTGCAGATGATGTGGACTATAAGGTAATTGTGATCTACAAACTTGCACCATGGACTATCTTTATTAGAAGGTTGTTGTGAAGATGTTTCTCATTGGGCTCACAAACACATTATTGAACATCTGTGAAGGCTGTCACAAGTTTTTATTCAAAGTAGACATCAGGGTTTAGGTGTCAGTACTGTAATGAATTTTGAACTGTCACTGATATCAACAGTTTTTGTTTGTCAATATTTTTGCAGTCTTTGTCTGAAAAATGTAATGTAGCAATTTGTTTGTGCAGGTTCTTGTATTCTGCACAACTGCCATGGTCACACGACTGGTTGCTGACCTTCTGGGGGAGCTGAACTTGAATGTTAGAGAGATCCATTCTAGAAAGCCACAAAGTTACAGAACCAGGGTATCTGATGAATTCAGGAAGTCAAAGGCTCTTATCCTTGTGACTTCTGATGTATCTGCACGCGGAGTAGATTATCCGGATGTTACCCTTGTCATACAGGTAATAGAATATTAGTTTTTTGTTCATGTGGATTTGAATCTATTAAAGTATTGATCAAATGATTAAATTTACTTTTTCCTATAAGTTTAACATTTTGGGACAAGTAATGATTTAACATGATATCAGAGCCAAAGATCATAGGTTCGAACCTTGACTTTGTCATCTATCTCCATTTCAATTAAATATTCTCCTTATTAGGCATCACTATTCAAAGAGAGTTTGATCTCACATGTAAAGGAGAGTATTGAAGTATTGATTAAATGATTAAATTAATATCTTTCTATTAGCTTAAGCTTTTAGGGCAAGTGATGATTTAACAGAACTAAATTCAATTAAGCATGCTGTGCACGGGTTATAGAAAGCAAGTATTACTTTTATGTCATTTTTTATGGACCCATCTTACCATGCTCTTCAGCATCTCTGAATTCTTCCTGTAATTTGCGTGCAACGACTCCTCTGTTGTTTAATTTCCAAGCCTTTCAAATATTCAGTACACTTCTCTTCAGCTGGCATTGATTTTACTAATTTTTTTTTTTTTTTTTTCTCTGTCCTGGTGGCTGCTCTTACAGGTGGGCTTGCCAGCTGATAGAGAGCAGTACATTCATCGACTTGGTAGAACGGGGCGTAAAGGTAAAGAAGGGCAAGGCATATTGTTACTAGCACCTTGGGAGGAATTCTTTTTATCTACTACCAAGGACTTGCCAATAACGCAGGCTCCACCACCTTCAGTCGATCCAGACACGAAGAAAAAGGTTAGCTTGTTTTGTTCTCTCCCCCCTCTGATTCTCTGCTGCTTGGGGTTTCTTTACTTACAAATTCCTTGAAGCACACAATAGTAATCTGAGTGAAAATGAGGACACACAATTTCCCATAAACAGTTTCGAATTTAATGGCAAACAAATAATTAAACAGGTTGAACGAGCATTGTCCCAAGTGGAGATGAAGAACAAAGAAGCAGCATACCAGGCCTGGCTTGGTTATTACAATTCCAATAAGAAAGTGGGCCGGGACAAGCACAAGCTTGTGGAGCTTGCTAATGAATTCAGCCGAAGCATGGGGCTTGACAACCCTCCTGCTATCCCCAAACTTGTCCTTGGCAAGATGGGCCTAAGAAATATCCCTGGTTTGCGGTCCAAATAGATAAAGAGCTCAGGAGGTTTTTTTTCTTTTTTGTTTTTCCTGAGCAGTTATCCATCCAATCAGGAGTCGATGTTTTTGAGGGAATATTCTTGTGGACAACAAGTTTCCTATGAATGTATTCTATGTCATTTCTTTTGCTATTTATAATTTGGCATATTTGAATTCGTATCTATAACTGTCTCTCTTCCCATATGCTGATCAGATTGGAAGAATAGGTTACACAATGGCGGAATTGTTTTTCATGCTAAATTTATAGTCCAAAACCTCTGCTTTACCGATGAAAGTACAAGATCCTGTTTGTATTTGTTATTCTTCAACCTGAGATTCCACGGAAACCATTGTTGGTAATGCTCTAAAAATTGTAAACTTTCTCAGCTCCACAAATTTAAGAGAAACCATTTATTGAAGCCACAGCATCTCCAAAACGATCATTATCTTACCAAGTCTTGCCATGCGAAAACAAAAAAAAAAAAAGAAGTTGTTGCCGTGTTAAGCACCAAACACACGCATACAAAGAAAGCACGATTGTTATAAGTGGAGAAGTGATCATTGAAAATTTGTCATCCAAACTAATCGCGATTACAGCGTTACTGATACAGATACACTATCTTGGATGAGATTTCATATAGGGGCTGCTACAGGAGCATATTAATCAAAAACCCTACATTGTGTGAAACAAAATCCTGACACAATAAATTTGTAACAAAGTAAAATCCCTAAGTTCTGAGCCTACGTGAGTTCCTACTTTAGTGGGGTTACAATGTATCTAAGCCTAAAATGATTTAGGAAAAAAAAAAAAAAAACCCCTGATGGCCCTGACCTGCACCCTCGACAACGGCAGCCCTCTGGCATCCATGGAAACAGAGCACGTAATCACTTTGTATTCTACATACAAGCACCGGGCCAGCATGTACGGGTGACCTTTCCATGAGGAATATATTAAGAAAAAATCATCTAACCAGACAATCAAACTCTTCCTCAATCATTGCATCCCTGGCTCGGTTATGGGAGGGTTTCTCATCATAGTCCGTCCCACTATCATTCCCTCCCTGGTTTGGAAATGCCAGAGGCGGGAAATCCTCATCTTTCAACTGATAGTTCCACTGGGTCACCGATCTGTTAAATAATCAAAGGTCCCTGTTAAGATAATAAAGTCGACAGCATTATAAAACAATCCCAGTGATATAATAGGAAGCAACTGATGAAAATATTAAATAAACAATTTGCAAAAATTATATTAAGACATTAATTAATAGCATTAGAGACTTGATGCATTTTAGTGATGCTTTAAAAATCATTAGCTATCTTGGAGAAAGTACGAACTACCTCTGGATGTGGGGTGAAGAAGGCTGATCGGGTGAAGACTGTTGAGCAGAGACACCATGAATCTCAAATGCCCCACTCGATCGGCTTCCCTCATTTAGTTGTGATACTTCATTCACACCTGGGAAGCCCACTGGTCCAAGAGATCCAAACTCGAGCTGCTCAGCATGTGGCCCATAGCCAGTATTATTATCATACGGATACAGCATGACGAAGGGTGGCATAGTAGGCCCGTTTGATGACACCCCACTGGGGTTCATGGCTGGAAGTGGATACATTCCATATGTCACATTAGCAGGACCACTCTGCATAGGGTTTGAGCGAACTGGACCATTCTGAGAATGCTGTGAAGCAATTGAGTCATGTCTATGTGAGCCCCAAGGCCTGTCAGATCGGCTCTCACTTGCCGCCAACCGGTCTGATCTTGAGTTGGGCTTTTCGGCTTGGCGCCGCCCAGCAGCTCGCGACCTTGAGTTAGTGTTCCAGTTCCCTTCTCTATCACCATGGTGGTCACTTCTATCATAGCTGTAATTCCCCCGTCTGGAACTTGTAGAATGCCGGTCCAGAGCAGAAACCTTCTGAAGTAAATAAAATAACAAAATTAAACTTCCACAAATTGCAGTATCAATTAATAAAATTGTCAGCGATTTTAGGTTTGCTTGTATTAAATTAACCATTGGTAACCAACTGTGACCACAATCTACGGTCAGCAGAAACGAGCATTTCACACACACACACACACAGGGACTGCTGGAACTAAATACTGCATATTTAACAAATTATGGGCATTAAGAATATAAAAGTATGAACCTGTCTGCTGCAGCTAAATGAAAAAATTGAAATATTAATTTTCAAACATAGGTTTATAAGTCATCACACCTCATGGCACCACTAATTCAGAACTTGACCAAGCAAAAAAGATGGGACTCTAAACTAATAAATAAAAACCAAAATATGCAAAAATCACTTCTCAATAGTTCCTCTACACGCCAGCTCTTATAACCTATCCACCAAAGGCGAAAGAACTATAAAATAGAGATGGATTAGGTGGCAGTATGTTTCTATGAAAATTTTTTTCACCTAATAAGCAGCAACAAGACTTCTCTCTCTCAACATCAGCTCAAAAATAACATGCACAAAACACTATCAAATGAAAGAAAAAACTCCAGACTTCCACTTCTACGTTTTATGCATCTTTTGTTCACAAAAGATCCAATACAAAGGACTGCAAAATAAAAAAGCAAAGAACCCGCTTAACAATGTGTTAGGGGTCTGGAAATTAATCTTACAGGATTTGGCAGGTAGGTCCCAGTCCCACTACGTCTTGGTATTTCATCAACATAATGTTGGTAGACAGCAGCAGGTCTATTTGAAACAGGCTGGGGAGAAGCAACAGGAAAAATACGAGGCCCATAACTAATAAGCTGAGTGACAAGATTCATATTAGCTGAAAGTGGTCTTCCCGGACCATCCCATGGAACACGGCCCTGTAAATAGACAGGAGGCACCGCAAAAGGTGAAGGATAAATCATAGGTGCAGGATACCGTGAATTTTGGCAAAACCGCCCATATTGCAAATTTTGCCAATGGCTAGCAAAATCACTGTTGAGAATGTCAGCTTTGTGCTCTGATAGCTCAACAGGAGCAATCCTTCTAACAGAAATAGAAGTACTTGACACGTCAGGCTGATCAGGTCCCTCAGATGAATCAAAATTCTGACTAGAATCACTGTTATCCAGACCCTCTTCCCCACTAAAATGGCTCGTTGATGCATCTGAATTTCCTGCCTGTGTTGGGAAATTGTATACTGGAAGCATTGTAACAAAAGGAACTGGTGGCCCGGTGGGATAAAAAGTAAAGGGAAGAACCCCAGAATCATCTGGAGCTCTTTGTCGTGAACCATGACCTAAAAGTACTGGACCATTGGGTATCAGAGAATCTGATCCACTTGTCTGTGCTGACTCAAATCCAGGTATTTGATGGCTTGGAACATTTAAAGAAGCAGCGGATTGAGGTCCCATGCTTCTTTCTACCATTTCAGTGCCCGAGGTTGACAGTGGATTCCAGTCTCTGTTGTCATCATCTGCCTGAGTGGAGGAATGTTCAGACACACTCTTCCCTTTCACATGAACAGTAGATGGCACAGCAGAAGCAGCAGTTTTCCTACCCCGTTTTTCCCTTGACTTTGAGACCTTTGCTGATGATCCTTCCCAAGAACTCTCGGAAGAAGTTCTACTCCTCTGGGAATTAGGGGGCGCAGTAGGCAAGGATCTTGAACTTAAAGTTCTGTCATCATAGTAAACCTCATTTTCTATGTTATCATGATACTGGAAAGTATCATCATCTTCCCTCATTGACCCTCGGCTTTCCTTTGTAATCTCCTGTTGAACTCTTGTGGAGCTGCTGGAGTTAATCCGGGCAGAAGGAACAAAGTTATAACTAGCTGGAGCTGACTGTTGCTTGTCATCTGACCGAAGCGTTTCAAAACCTCCATTATCAACCTCAAACCCACCAGCAGAGCCCCTGTCCTGCTCATTCCAGAAATCATGATCAGATTCCCCCGGGTTCATTTCCACAGAACCAAAATTTTCATTACCAGGTTCAGTTGAATCTTCAGGATTTGAGCTTAATCCAATGCCAGGGAAATAGTGAGCTAATGGTGAAGGAAAACCTTGTGGAAATTGCATATTTGTGCCCCAAGGAGTCTCAATCAATGGAATATTTGCAGGAACCATCCCACCCAAATTTCTGTGAGCATATCCCATTGAAGCTAAAATGGAAGATGGGATAGGAAGTGGTAAGTGACCTGAAGCCATATTCAATGGAAGATGAACCTGTCCGTTAAAACCATGAGCCGTAGAAGATGCCAACATGTTCACAAGATCTTGCTCTTCTTGATGCATTCCCTGTGTCCCCAGAACAGAAGCAAACTCTTCACCCATGGCACCTGAGCCTGTCTCTTCATGGTAGCTATTGGAACCACTGTTTGAGTCAGCAGCAGCAGCATCTAGACTTTGACGGGATGATACATGCCTAAGAGATGAAGGATCATCGGTTCTAGTGCTATGGCTTGCCAAAATATCAGATTCTGGGTTCTTCCTCCTGCTATTATCCAACCTAGCAGAAGAGGTCTGGCTTTTTGCACTTTCTGGGGCTCTGCTACGTCTTCCTTGAGAAGAAACTTCACCATATGTGTCAGTAAGCTCAGGGCTAGAACGTGTCCTTGCAAAGACAAACCTGCCCTGGAGGTCATTCACCAAGTTATTGGGTTTAGAACTTTTCTGAACCTTGTCCACATGTGCACCTTGATTGGAACTGATTTCTCGTCTAATCTGATTAGATATCCTTGAGTTGTTTGAGTTGCCAAAACTCTTTTGGCTTGGAGTATGAGAGGCTGTAGAAACATCACTTTCCAGGGAATGATTACCATGCTGAGAAGAAACACTATGTGAACCACGTGTTCCATCAACTCGAGTTTCACGACCAGAGGAAGAATCATTTCTTTGGCTACTTGAATTGCTCCTGAGACTCTCAGACCCATGTAACTGGTCTGGATTTGACAATTTCAAACGGCATAAGTCATTCCTTGGTGCATCAGGACGATGGCCACTGCCATGTCGGTCCCAAGTGTTCATAAAGAACTGATTTACTTCAAAAAAGAGGTCTTCTTTTGGGCAATCAAGTAACCTAGCCAGTCTTTTAGCCCCAAATGCAAAAGCACTGCGTATCCTAAAGAAGTTACCTGGAAAAGACATAAATTATCTGGTCTGTAAAAAGAGCTGAAAGGGGTAAAACTTAAGTACAAAGGTAACTATGTGCTTGTGTTATTATTGTATTAACTATTATCCATATGCACAATTAATTAATAACACAATATAGACAGGAGAGTATAAAAAATCCTGCATCCAAACAAAGGAAATGCATAAAAAAGAATTAACAAAATAAGTTTACACAGCTTTAAATCCATAAAAAGACATCTGTGTGAGTCCCGGCAATCTCTGAACATGAAGTGAACAGAATATATAGAGCAGACGCATAAGAAAATTCATAGTTTTATATATGCAGAACAGACATAGACAGTACGACCCTCACTCTTTAATAACTTGCACGCATATGTGCCTCCATAGTCCAGACTACTTATTAAACTGATTCACACATATGCATGCAATACAGGGGACATGAATGCATGCAACAAAGAGAGAACATAGGGTGTTAAAATTTGTGACGCAATGGCATGATCATTCATAAATTATGGCATTTTGAACAACACACACGTCTCCTATGTAATGAGCAAAATCAGTCCTAAGCCAATTGTACTCTACACCAAATGCAATGCAGAAGTATCACAGCTGTTGGCATAGGTATTTTTCTCCGACACTGAAATTAATCATAATTTTAACCCATTAAAGTCGGTGTGTGCTTGATATTAGTCCACTTCCTGATAGTTTAAGCTTTTAGGACTGAATGACTGATGGTTTCTAACATAATCTAAAAGCCAATTTTCAGGCCTATATGTGTGGGGAATGTCAATGTTAGCATGTCTGCTTGACATTCATTATTGACCCACTTCCCAACAGCCTAAACTTTTGGGATTGATAATTTCCAACGCCACTAATATTTGCAGTTCTCCTTAACAGGTTCAAATTTCCACATTACTATCAAAAGAAAGAAGAATTTCAGAATATTGACATGGATTGTACTACAACTTGACAGAATCTTATTCAGTAATTAACTATACGCCACTAATATTTGCAGTTCTCCTTAACAGGTTAAATTTTCCACATTACTATCAAAAGAAAGAAGAATTTCAGAATATTGACATGGATCATACGACGCCTTGACAGAACATAGATAAAACCCGTTCATGTGATCTTCTTCAGTAATTAACTAAAAAAACTTTAAGCTGCACTCTAAGCTTTTACTAAAAAACTGCAATCCTGCCCATATTTTTTCTTGATTACAAAGAAAACCTACTACGGAGCAAGCAGAGGTGTCAACCACCAGAAATGACCCTTTAAGCCAACCAACCACTTCAGGCCTCTCGAGCCACAGAAACACCGAAGATTTTCAATCAATTGGTCCAGGGGTCAGCGTGAAACTTTAGCAAAGGAACCATTTAGTTCTTTGAGCTGTCCAAGTAGATGAAAGTTTCAAAAAATAGAAGAAATATTCATTTAGTTTCTCATATTACCCTTATGTTTGAACTCACCTTATTTCAAATTTGAACCCATATTTCTTGGCTCATCTAAGGGCATTTTAAGAAGATTGATTGTTTGAGTAAATGTGTATCATTTGTGAATACTCTATGATGGAACAGAGGGAAGTTACAATCAATGAAACACTTCAAAAATAAAATAAAAATTGAAGTGTTTAGATCCCATCTTAAAACTGAGCCACGCCACAGTTTCTCGGTTTTTAAACATAGCTACAATATGTTAAATTGGTACAGAACAAGAAATATGATGGCAATCACAATATAAGTTAGAAATCAAGTCATCTAACAAAATCTGTGAATTCCAACTAGGACAATGAATCATCTAAACCAACCAACTCAACACAGACTTGTTATGTTGGACCTAAAAAACTAACTAATATTCGTCCAAAAATTTCAATCTCATTTTTAAATGTGCATTCCTTTTTGTTTTTTTCTTTTTTTTGATAAGTACTCACATTTTGGTAATAGTAAAATAAATTTGTTAAGAATTTAGCTGCTTAAAATTTGAAGGAAACCATGGAGTGCTGGCTCCCTCCAATCGAGATCAGTACCTCTTTCTAGGGACTATGCAAAATAACCTTTTTCCCTTCTTTCTTTCTTTTTTTGCATTCCTTAGTTCCATATAAAAATTTGAAAATTCCAAAAAATAAAAGGTGAGAGAAGAATTGTGTAATAGAAATAACTATGGAAAATAATAAGGTAATAGTACATGTAAGAATGATTCACTTTTCAAATAAGACCAGGTTACAAAATCAATAGAACAACTTCCATCTTACCAAGTTATTGGGAAAATTATCACGTGGATATAAAACAAACTTATATCCAATAAAATCAACCTACATGCACCAGCAGCAACATATAAACCTCTTTGCTGCTGATTCAAAAATTTGCCAAAGCTGACCAGAACAAAATGAATGATGAGAAACTTGTTCTAAGTAGGTATTTAGTACAGAGGTTGGTGCATAGTTGATACCAAACAAATAAAGAACCAAAATATATTATGTATGTTCAAGGATCCAGCAGCAGGTAAAAATCAGCAACCACACATGTACCAGAGGCATGAACAGATGCGGTCAACAAACAAAAAGAAAATACTCAAAAGACCCCAAGAAAACATCTTAAAAACAGTTAATTAGAAGTGTACTAGGTTTAGAATTTATCTACCTTTACTGACACTACGTCCAAGATTGTTGTTTATACGCAACGGATCAATTACATTAAAATGTTTGGAAACAAAGGGTTGCCCTTCTAGACCGCCAGGGGAAACAGCATACGCTCTGCTACATTCTCGAAACCCTTTGGTCAGTAGTAACTCTACACCATTTTTTCTAGGAGATTCAGCTGCAATTATTCCCAATAAAGAAAAATTAATTGGTAAAATATGGGTTTGCTCAATAAAGTATTAACACAAGAATCTTGAAGCAAATTATATACACCTGTTACATCTGGAAGTGAACTTGTGGGTACAGGACCCCATAGACTAACACAAAAATTGTCCCAATCAAACTTACTAAAGAACTCCAGAAAACGGTAGAGGACCTGCGCGTGCAAAGAAAAAAAAATTCCAGAAGGACGGATAAAGAATTACAAAAAAAATAAGTTTTGAAACTAAATGCAGTCACCTCAAGTGGTCCAGCAAAGGAATTATTGAAGACGTGAAATATGTACAGAACCAAGGTTTCCAAAGCATAAGTTGAGATAAGCCCGTGGTGAGCACCCAGGATCCGGCTCTCGTAGTAACACCAGGCCTTTATCAATATAATGCTACGCTTGAACAAATGGTTCTGATTTATCAAATTATCAACCTAAAGAAGCAAAAACTACAATTCAGTGAAGAGACACGGACATCACCATGGTTCTATTTTTCCAAGGAGAGAATTAGTGTAAGGTTTCCAAAATGCAGTACTCACCTGCTCAAGGAAACAAAGAGTGCACAACCCTCCAAGCTGGTTGGATGATATGTCTACCACGATATTTTCCACAAGACACTTTATTATCTTCACCTGAAAATACATGAAGAAAAAATAAGAAATTACCATCAGAGAAGAACCTTATAGCCAAAATTTGAAGTATTGTATTTTATAGGTTATAAGCACATAATCTAAAGCTATATGAAAAAATATTTTTTTAACAAAAAAAGAAAGCAACTACTACAAACAACAGTAACAATTACAACGACAACTGCAGGAAATTATACCACCTTGTAAGTAAGAAAGCTTAGAAGTGGTGGAAAAGTGAAAAATAACTTAACAGCCTAGAGTTGATCTCTTCGTATGTATCTCAATAAGAAACAAAACATAAATCCTAAACCCTAAACCAAAATGTGTAGAGGTATTCCCTAGGGACATACATGGCAAGGATGACAAGCATCCTAGAAGTAAAGGCAACTAAAGGGGTTTGGTTAAGGGTTCCTTGTTGATAGGGAAATTTCTTTTTTTGGAAAGTGTTGTTGACTGGGAAAATTATAATAGAAGGCATCAATCAACTGATTTCTCATAGTTAATTTGTGTAGTTATAGGCATCTTAGGTAAGACAGTATTAGTAAAAGCACCTTATCCTCATGTTGTCCAAACTTTTACAACACGCTCAACAATAATGGGTCTGAAAAGATGAAACCTTTCATTATGTAGTTTCCAACAAATGATGCAAAATGCACATTAAAAAAAAAGGTTCCAAAGAGCAATTGGTTTCAACACACTCATTAATTGTTGTTCCTATTTCTGTAACAACCCAAAGAAAACACTAGCCCATCTACGTTATTACTCCAAAAGGGAGTAATGCTATATGTAGAAATTTTATCCCCCTTTTATCCCCTCAAAGGTGATGTTACTCCTCTAAAAGAACTAGTCAAGTTACAATTGCAGTTTTCTAAAATTACTAACAAAGTCCAATCTCGCCTAGTAAGAAACCAATGTGGAACCTAATACTCATAAACATCTTTATAATCAACACCACTCAATGACTCAATGTAGACATTCCATATTCCAAATGTGGGGCTAACTTTTGGGGATGTCACAATCTCCCTCACTCAAATCTCTTACGTCCTCACCAGGGCCCACGATATGCAATGCATCAACGCCACATGGTGTTACTAAATTGTTTTGATATTATTTATAACCCAGAAAAAGCGTTAGTTAACCACATTTATACTATCACTCCAAAAGGACTAGACAAGTTACAATTTGAGCTCTTTAAAATCACTTATAAAGCTCAATCTCACCTAGTAATGAACCAATGTGGGAATTAATACTCATAAGCACCTTAATAATCCACCCACTCAATGGGGCAATCAATCTTCCCAATGGGGCAATCAACTTTTTAGGGTTTCACAATTTCCCAAAATTTTGTCAGATTTTTTTGATAAGTAATCAAGATGTATATAAAAAGCGTAAGGTGCCCCAAATACACAAAAAATATACAAGAAAAAACACCTAGCTAGAAGAAGAAGAAAAACAATAAAATCATGAAAATTAAGTACAAACGTGGATACAAAAGCCATTGTTTGAAGATAAAGAGTATGGAAGAAAAAAGATATACGCTCTTCCAACACCATCACGTTGTAACACCTTGGTTTTACATTGATAAGATGAGTAGCCCACATAAAGTTGGTGGTTTATAAAGACACTCGTTGATATAAAGTCTCACATTCCTTAAGGGGTGAATTTATAAGTGTTTTACAGAAACTCTGAATTTACTAGTCCTTTTGCAGTGATAACATAGATATGGCCAACACTTCTCATGGGTAGTTGCACTCACGATCCTCAAAACTCCTATCGTTCCTTTCTCTCCAAATACAGCACCATCTTCCATATAGTGACACTCTTGAGTGCTACCAACAAGTAAGCAAATCAACAACTCGTCTAGGTATAACCCAAGATAACCCGAAGCAGTTAAAAAACACATTCCATTAGGCTCAATTAACCTCACAATGAAGAAGGGGATGGTCCACGGGCTCCCCATTTTTTTACACATACAACACTTGTCAATCACAATAACATTTTGCTTCCTAAGGCTGTCCATAGTAATAATATTTCCTAGGGCAGCCGACCAAACAAAGGAAGCCACCCTCGAGAGAGCTTTAGCCCACCAAATACTCTTGCAAGGGAAAATGAGAGCCTTCACTACAACCCAAGATATTGTAAAAGGATTTGACATCAAACAATCCACTCTTTTGGAAAAAGCCCACCAAATCTTATCCTCACCTTCCCGTCTCACTCTAACTGAATACAACAAATTGTAGAACGAGGTGAAGATATCTACCTCACAATCATGAGCCGTTCTAGCAAAGCGTACATTCTACTGATTGGAGCCACCAAAAATACCAAGTGAGGCGCTACAGAAGCATCATTCACACAAGTGATACCATATAAAACCAGAAAGTCTTCCTTTAGGGTCTTGTCTCCACACAATATATCATGCTAAAAACTAACCTTGGAGCCGTCTCCCACCACAAATCTAGTATAACTTAAAAACTTCCCTCAACCCCTCCTAATATTCTTCTATAACCCCTATGAGGCTTGTTATAACACTACCTGCCCCAAGAGGCTCATTATAACACCAACTGCCCCACACACTGCCAAATTTGGAGTCCACCACGACTCTCCACCAAACCTCTCTTTCATGCCTATAACTCATAGGCATTTACCTAAGACAGCACGATTGAACAATAACAAGTTTCGAACCCCCAAACCTCCATCAATGATCGAAGAGCAAACCTTGGACCAACTTAACATGTGAAATTTAAATTCTTCGCCTAGCCCACCCCATAAGAAATCTTGTTGGATCTTTTTAATATGGTTTGCAACACCCACAAGGAGAGGGAATAGGGACATGAAGTATGTGGGCAAGTTGGAAAGTGTACTCTTAATAAGGGTAACCATACCACATTTTGACTACATTCTTTTCCAACTAGCCAACCAAAGTTCTATCTTTTCAATAACACCATTCCAAATAAACTTGGCCTTATAGGAGTCCCCTATTGGAAGACCAAGAAACTCCAAAGATAACGTCATATATAGCACCACTTCAAGAAGCATAGAATATAAATCTTCACAAAAAGCTTCTATTAATGATTTACTTTATACTCTATATTATCTATAGATGTTACAGCTTTTTATGGGGGTTGTTTTGAGGGTGTTTGGGTGGGTTTGCTAGGGTTTTTCTATAGGTTAGCTTTGGCTCCCCTTTGTATACTCCCTGTGTAATTAGGGGCGTCACACACTTTTCTCTCTTTTTAATAAAACTTCTTATTACTTATCAAAAAATATAGATGTTACAGATTTCTTACACTCCTCGCAGCACACCTTCTATGTTAGTAGCCCTTATTGAAAAGGGCACGTCTCATCAACATTCCTCTACAATCATGATTTAATCATTTTGTTTTATGAAGAGGAACCCCTTCAAGGCAGGCAACTTCATGAACTCACTATTGTCAGGTAAACCTCAGACTCGTGCAAAGCACCCCCTCAACAAGGATTGGGTAATACTCCGGCTTCTCCAGCAATGTAGCCCCAAAGAATTGTTTGCACCCAAGGAGATTTGAACCATAGACTTGATAGAAATGCCACCAAGACCAAGGCCCTTACCACTTAAGCCAACCCCTTGGAGTTAAAGTGGAAAGGAAGAGGTACTATTATTTTTATTTAATTCAACATTTAAAATGGAAAGTTACATCATCCATTGCACCCAAAAAGTAGTTAAAGTAGACCCCTATATACCAAAACGTTGTTGGTCCAAGAAGGTCCAAGAATTGTAAAGACATATAAGAATACTGAGAGGGGCATACTTCTGCCTGAATGTACTGGACTTCTTTTACACGGAATTCAGCATTCTCATTCTTCTCCTCTCTCTCTAGCATATCACGAACCTGGTGAGCCCATGTTTCCTTCAAATTTTGATTCTCACTGAAGGCTGTTAAGTCAATGTCTCCATCAGGCAAATAAGTCTTGAGGGGCACAGACCCAAAAGTGAACACCTGCAGACAAAAATAATAATCCAAAGATTCATAACAAGGAAGAGTGTGATAACAATATAAAACATGAAGATGGTGCACTTATACTCTACTAAAATAAGTGAACAAAACAACTATGTATTGCATAACCATGAACAGAGGTCAAGAAAAAAAAATGAAATCAAGCCTACTACCACCATTTATAATTCCCCAGAAAAATAGTCTCACAATTGGACTCAATCCAAGGTCAAATCCATAGAAATCTCCCAAAATAATTAACAAGTCCCTTCTTAGCTCTTCCTACCTCAGATCAAAAGATCCATGGCTGTCCCCTTGTGCCTTTAGAGCCTTCAGCCAATCACCTGTTACTACTCATTTTTATTACTTTTCAAAGGCTACGCTCACTCTAATTTTCTCTTTTTGAATGCAACTTACCTATCACAACCATACTCATCCATCCAACTTCTCCCATTGGATCAATAGCAAGCCATCATCTTCTCTACTTATAATAATCGAACCAGCATTACAATTCACAAAAAATTCTTCATCCATAGTAAAGACATAATAATTCGTTTCAGAACTACATGACCATCATATCAACTAGATGTAAATAACAACAATGCATAATTTTTGAAGACTGACATAAACTACTTATGCATTTGCGCAAGTATATGTAAGCATGTATGTTTCTCTTCTGCAGGCTTTCAAAGCTTCCTTAAGTCAGAGAACATGGTTACATTAGGGGTACATGCCCCACCTGGCAGGGAAAGCACTTCATGATCAGCCGCTGCACATAATCCGCAACCGCAATTCGGCGCTCTTCGGACAGCGGGTTGGGCTGAATGCAGGCGATAAGCTCTGCAGTCCTCTCCTCTGCCCTCGACCATTGCTCTGAGTCAAGCTCTCGCATCACAGAGGCCGCTTCATCGGGCAACAGGCCGTTCGGAAATAGTCCACTTGGTGGCTGAGCCCACCCCTCATGTTCGCCCATGCAAGCCTAGGCTTTCTCCCCCGCCCAAAAACCCTTAACAACAACTATATCTTCTTCCACCCAAACCAAAAAAAAAAAAGGTTACAAACAAAACCAGATATCAAACGCAAAAGATGTAGCCTTAGAAGTGGATACAACGAGACCCAAGAATTCGACAGTTTATCCAATTTGCTAACAGTTTTGCTTATAAAGGAAACTTTCAGACCGCAGCAAATTGGCCCAGATAGGCTTTCTAAAAAATGGTAAGTACCGTAAATACCACCAAAAATTATGGACGTCTCAGGAAAAGATCACCAACATAGAACCCTAAACAATTTCAGGGAGTACCACTTTATACAAAAATATAATCCCAAAAAGAAAATAAAAGTATGTATGACTGTTTTCTCGATAAACTAAAATTTAATTAAATCTACAAGTTCGACAACGACGAAACCCTAGAAAAAGCAACAGGGAAACCCTAAAGGGCAAGAAAAAGAAAACTGAAAAATCGAATAGGGGTGAGATTATCAAAACCCCACAAGAGACAAAAGCTGATTAATCCCAATAATGGTGGAGTGTCGGCGAATCAATA
The DNA here is from genome assembly GCF_901000735.1 of Corylus avellana. NCBI lineage: Eukaryota > Viridiplantae > Streptophyta > Magnoliopsida > Fagales > Betulaceae > Corylus > Corylus avellana. The sequence continues at coordinate 5,705,843 of NC_081547.1, read as the reverse complement.
ATGGAAGATATAAGATGAGCGCCGTGAACGACGAAGAGAGGCCAATTTGCAAATGCGGGAAGGGATGCTGTGGCGCTATGGGAAATGGAAGAAAGATGGGGGACGTGGATTGAAAACTAGGTTTTGCGAGGATAGTCTGAGGGCGTTTGGGAACGAGAAAAGGGATTGAGGAGGCGAGCGAGAGAGGTTATTGACGTTAATGGAGTTTTGTGCATTTGGGGAGGGGCTTTGAAATGGAAAACTTATTGACAAGGGAGAGGACGATAGATTAGAATCTCATAGAGAGAGAGACAGAAAGAAAGAGAGAGAGAGTAGCAGAGAAATAATTTTTTTTTTAAAAAAAAAAATGAGAATGATTTTGCAGTTTTACCTAATGGGCCGGACTGATAATCTCTCACATGGTTTTTGCTTTAGATCTCTGGTGAAATGGACCTTGCCCGTTGAATAAACAGAAAATCATCACAGGACTTTGCTTATCGGAAATTATTTGAGAATATAGATTTTTATTGCGAGAGTTGTAAGAAATACCATTGCACATTTGGAAATAAACCAACGGTAGAGTTCACCAAATCCTTTTGTCAATTTTCATTTTGCATTGGAAAAATCTTTGGAGTACACAATTACATTTTTTCCTACAAACACAATTTGTATGTACTGTTAAGTCAGTTATAATCTAATTTAATTGTTTATTGACTGATGTGGCAAGCATTCCATTAACTTATAAATTGATGTGACAGTCAACGTAGTAGTATCACGTCTGCAACAATCAATTTTTATTGTCTAGTAACTGACTTGGTAAGTGTAACGTAGGCTATCATGTCAGTTTATAAAAGACTTGTAATAAAAATTGCAGTACTTCTAACATTTAGATAAGAGTAATGTCATAACTACATTTGTATTCTACAAATATCTTACAATACTGACATAACCGTCTCAATCAACCTTTATTTATTTATTTCTTTTAACAGTGATTGATTTAAAGGTTGATCGAGACCGTCACTTCAATATTGTAAGATAGTTATATGATAAAAATGTGGTGTATAACATTGGTTATATGAATTTGCAGCTAATAGACGGGTATATTCTTGATTAACATGCATAAATAATTGATTAATCGTGAAGTAAGACAAATAATTAAGTCATTAATAGTAATAATACTTTTTTTTTGTTAGTCCACCATAATTTGGATAGAGTTTTGCATTTCAAACAATCATATTCATAAATTACTTATGATTTGTTGAACCCAACAACTTGGTTAATTACAACAAAAAGCCGTACGAAACTAATATTTGTTTTGTATTCAAGGAGAACAAACGTTTTTTATTTTCTAAAAAGTATTTTGAGTTTGTTTAATAATACTTTTTAAAATGTGTTTTTTAGTTATTGGTTGAAAGATTATTATGTTGTGACATAAATTCAAATAGACTTTACTCTCTGTAACCCTAATCAGGTCCACAATGGAGATCAAACATCAGCCATACATCTCTATAAGGTTATTTATCTTGAGCTCACTAGCAGGGTAGGGAGAGGGTGAAAGGGGAAATTGCCCCTCTTGACTTAAAAAAAAAAAAATTATTGATAAATAAAAAGACAATGCTTATCTACGTCAAAGTAAGAGCATTCATAATGGACTTCTCAAATAAAAGTTAAATTTGAAGGAAAAAAATTTACTTTATTAAATTTGAAGAACTACTTTTAAAATTAGTCAAAAATCAAACTTTATATATATAATTTTTTTACTTTAGTTAAATATTATTATTTTATTAGTTTTAAACCAATCAAGACGGAAGAGGGTAAAAAATAGACTTAAAAATTTATAACACTTTAGCTTTTTGACTCTTGAAATGTAAGGAGCACTCGTAATGGAGTAGCTATTTTGCACTTTTATGCAAAACGGTTAAGCAAATGAGTAAAAAAAATATAAAATAAAAAAATCCAAAATACATTTTTGACCCATGTGTAAACTGTAAATGAATTTAATTTTTGAGAGCCTCTATGATCCGGTCTGTCTGCAAACTCCCCATTTTACAGCACCCAATCCCTATATGACACCTTATCAATTTAAGAAAATTGCAAATAACCAAAGTGAGAAAAAAAAGCAAATCAAAGTGAAAAACAATACCAAAAATAACCTTGGCCGCCAAAACCACGAGACTCGCGGCGTGGGTTTGGCGTGCCCCACCTGAAAACCAAGATGACCAGCCTCAAAACCAGCTTCAAAACTGTCGTGATCCGCTTCAAAACCCGATTCTAATGCCTCAAAACCCGATTTTAATGCCTTAAATCTTGTTTCTAATTGCTCAAAACTCGTTTTTGGATTCAAAACTAAAATTTAGAGGTGAAAAGTTAACAATTTAAAGATTTTATCACTTGAAAGGCCGAAAAAATATAACTCCAACACCAAAGAAACATTGGAGAAGATGACCCACGGGTCTAGCCGTAACTTGCCCACGGGTCTATGTGACCCCTCATCTAGCAATAGGGGTGTCAAAAATAATCGGGAAACCGGAACCGGGACTGGAAAACCGGGAAACCGGGGACCGGTTCCGGTTCCGGTTGCCAAAAAAAAAAACACCGGGACCCCGGTTCTGGTCCCGATTTTTGGCACCCAGTAAAAACCGGGAAAACCGGAACCGGGTCTTATTTTATATATATATATATATATATATTGTCTTTGTAATATGTTTGTAAACTATTTTTATTGTGAGTGTATTTCTTTTGATTGGTAGATTATTTAAATACTTGTTTTATTTTTTATTTTTTTGGGTTTTGAATTGTTGTAGTAAGGGGTATTTATTTCTTGTGCATGTTGGTTTGTTTACATACTTGTTTTTACTTTTTATTGTTTTAATGTTTTCTTTATATATCTAATTTAAAATGATTTTTAGGGTATTTTAAAAAATTTGATTTTTTATTTCTAAGGCTCATATAGGCAAAAACATTGATTTTTTAGGATTTTTAGGCTTTTTTAAGTTTATTTTTTAATTATTTGGAACAATCACAATAAAACCTTTTTAATTTAGACAAAAAGATTAATAGTTTTTTTTTTAAATGAGGTAACTTATGAAAAAAATAATGGGCTTATTTTAGGTATTGGGCCTAAAATAAGCCCCAAACACTAATTTTTTTCAAAAATCGGTTACCGGACAGGGTAAAACCGGAACCGGCCGAGAACCGGAACCCTGGTTAACCGGGGTCCCGATTCCGGTTCCGGTTTTGGCCAAAAATCGAGAAACCGGACCGGGTTAACACCCCTATCCAGCAACAAAAATGAGTTCAAATATGGTGGGTAGGGGTGAATGATATTTTTGTGAATTTTTTTAGTTTTTGCTTATGTGTCGCTTTGTGATTGGAGGGTATAAAAGTTGCCATTTAAGGCTCATCCGTAACAAAGTTAAACTCCTAATTTTTTAATATTTGCCTGTCCCACTCTTTCCCACTCCCTCTCGAATTAGATCCTCTCTCTTCCCGAAACTTTTTCCTTTTATTTATTTTTTGACCTTTTATTTCTTCCTCCTCTCCCGTTTCTCTCTATCTCTCTCTCTCGGCGGACAGCATTGTGAAGCCTCCCTCTCTCTATCACGGCGGAAGCGTGATCCGTCGTTCTTTCTCAGCCGGTGAGGGTAAGCTCCTCTCTCCCTCTCCCGTTGTAACCCATCCCTTCCCCTGTCCCCCCTTCTTGTTGGAGAGATGGGGTATCCACTCTCTCTCGTTTGTTTCGATTCTTGTAGGCGAGATGGGGTATCCATAAACCCCATATTTTTCAGAGAGAATTGATAAATAGATATGGGTGAGGCCGAGAGTGGATAAATTGCGGTTTTGTGGGAATGCAATTTCTGGGTATGTGATAGATTTGTAGCTGGTTTGTTGTGGAATTAGGTTTTCTGTCATTATTAATTCAACAATATCTTTCTGTTAGCTCTCAGTATGCCCTGAATTTCCCCAATGCTTCTGGAAACTATTTTGGATGACGACTATATGGATGACCAGCCAATTCGCATATTGCATGCTTTCATAATTCCATCTTCATTATCTTAATTGCACATTTGCTAAATTGGAGATCTCGGCTATAATTGTTTCTGAACCTGTCAACTTGACCGCCTGGAACGTAGAATATCTACTTGAGTAGATTGATAGCTGAATTCACAATAGAGGATTTGATAAATGGAATAATGTCTCTGATATCTGAATTCACATACGACAGACTTGATAAATGGAATATGTACTTGAGTAGATTGATAGCTGAATTGACATATAATTGTTGCTATGACTAACTACTGTTTAGCTGATGATAGACAGACCTGTAATCATATTGTAAATAGTTAACACTATTACTGCTATGACATTATGTTCCTAATTTGCAGAAACTTTCCGTTTTAGCTTGAATCAGTTGCATAAAAGTATAAAAAAAAATCAAGTTGCATCAGGATTATTATGAGAATATTCTTTTTTTCAATTTTAAAAAAAATATTTCATTGACATTATTATGATACATTATTTTGAATTATGCATGCTCTTCTGTGTTGCTGATGTGTGCTCCCGTGTGTATTGAAAAATCCTTGTTCAATTTTTAAAATCTGGACCTTCTTGTGATGGACACTTTCTTTGTTGGTTATGTTCTTTTATGTTAGATCTCATTTGCAGTATTTTATATTCTTTTGATTTGTGAAGGATTACTAAGTTTAGGACTGACACTGTCTACGTTACTATTTTCAGGAATTCCTACCTTAGCCTTTTCTCTTATTAAATGGCTGATTCGAGTGAAAATCAACAACCTGAACAAGGTATAATTCTTTCTTTTATATCCCCTTCTTTGTTTGCATTTTCACCATTTGGATTCTGTTGTTCCCTTTTGTTTTGTGTTTATTGGCTTTTATCATTCCATTGATATATCTATTCTTAGTCTGCAATTTCTTCAGAAAGCCATCAAGAAATAAAAACATCAGAAAACGAACAGTTGATGAAGACGAAGAGGAGGATTCAAAAACTGAAGGCTCATTCTTACATAGTCAGAAGAAAACCTTAAAGGCTGACAATAAGCTGTATTTTTCTACTGGATCTTCTAAGAACAATACGTCTGCTGAAGCAAAAAGAGAATCTGAAAACACTGTTTTTCAGTTCGAGTCTTCTAAGGAAATTCAAGTTGAACATGATAGCAGAGCAACAGCAACTTTGGAAACAGAGACTGAGTTCTCAAAAGATAATCGAGCATTCCGTGAGAAAGCTCTTAAGCAGGCAGAGGCGGCTTTGAAAGGGAAAGGAAAGAGCTCTGGAGATGGCAAGTTGTATAAAGGGATCCATGGATATACTGATTACAAGGCGGGGTTCCGAAGAGAGCAAACAATTTCCAGTGAGAAAGCTGGTGGGGCACATGGGCCTTTGAGGGCTTCTGCTCACATTAGAGTTTCGGCAAGATTTGATTATCAGCCAGATATATGTAAGGATTACAAAGAGACTGGTTACTGTGGGTATGGAGATTCATGTAAGTTTATGCATGATCGGGGGGATTACAAGTCTGGATGGCAGATGGAGAAGGAGTGGGATGAAGCAGAGAAAGCAAGAAAGAGAAATCTAGCTTTGGGAATAGATGATGTGGATGATGGGGGTGTAGACCCTGGCGACGAAGATGATGATGATGATTCGTTGCCCTTTGCATGTTTCATTTGTAGGCAGCCTTTTGTTGATCCTGTAGTAACCAAGTGCAAGCACTATTTCTGTGAGCATTGCGCATTAAAGGTAATCCCTTCTATATCAACTTATGATATCTGTTGCATGATCAGTTTACTATTTGTGGATATATGATGGCTTTGGCACAAACATTTTAAAAAAAGAAAGGAACAAAAAATTGAGTCATATAACAGGAAAAAGGCAGCCCTTTTATATTTTAAAATGAAGAGCAAGTTGTAGTTTATTAAACATGACAGATCATAGGCCTGCTAAAAAGGTTTATCACCATGTTGTCCCTCAGTTCTAGTAGCACACACATGCTCGCTTATGTACGCATGTAAAATCACTAAATCTGTAGATCAGGAGTTCTGCCATGTATTTTCTGTAACAAGTAGTTTTAAGTCCAATTTATTGGAGAATGGAATTTTAGGTTTGTTAGTTTCTTTGGGATTTCAATTTTTAGGCTGATTACTTGTCGAGTTCAAGCCATCCATGCTCCACAAAATGTCGAGTCTGTAACTTTAGGCACTTGATACAAATGTTTGTTGGGTCTATCAAATCTTTGTGGGAATAGGGTCCCAGGACCTCCAATTAACTGATTCGATAAATATTTTACTAGGAATTTGTAGCAAAATTGATTGCACAGCTGATGCAGGAGCTATTAGCAAACTGCATTATAAAGATGTACATCACTTATGTGTCTTTTTATTTGCTTTTGTTCTGCGCTTGAGGATAATGGAGTATGTCATTTAAAACATGTCTGTCTGGTTATTTTTTTGCCAATCTCTCCTTCATTTTACATTGTAATCTAACTCAGGTTCATTTCATTTTCAGCATCATTCAAAGAACAAGAAATGCTTTGTTTGCAATCAGCCCACTCTTGGCATTTTCAATACAGCTCAAGAAATACGCAAAAGGATGGCTGCGGAGGGTAAATAATGGTCTCAGTGGCTCGTCATGATCGTTATTGTGTAGCACTTTTTTTCCTTAGCTCTCTTTTAGTGTTGTTGGAATTTTTTCTATTTTTTATTAGTGAGTTTTGAAAGAGGAATTTCAATTGTGTCTCTTGTATGTATATGTGCGATGCCTTTGGCAAATTCTCAATGAATCGATTATTACCTTCAAGAAATTAAAAAAGGATCTTGGATGCTGGTAAGCTGCCTGCCATAGCTTTCTTTTCTCTTCTTTTCTTGTTTGGGTAAGTGGCATGCTATAGCTTTGAGCAAGGATGTATTAGAAATAACATATTATTAACAGTGTGAGTCAACGATGAGTAACCCAAGTACAGAGATGAGTGAGATGTTTAGCAATATGTGCATGAAACAGATATGCACGATTAGAACATGAAACGCTCTTGATTTGAGCGTGTCAATCTGCATCCTTTACATGTATAGGTGGAGAATCCCTGTGAATGGGTTTCTTCATACTCCAGTCATTATCTCCTTTGTCACTAAACTGTTGTTGTTCAAGTTACTGTCAGGGTCCATGTGTGTGGAGATGGTGAAGTCAAGAGCGGCCACAGTAGATTCCGCCGTTCTCTTACTCTCCGAACAACCATCTTTGTACGTTGCCGTAGCACCCCATTGATGGCCTTCAGATAGTTGCTCGAGTCATGGTCTCTAAGGATCGTACCATTGGAACCGTAGGCGGTAGGATCGCTTAGTGTCTCTAGTGGGTGGGGACTGTTGAGGAAAGTTCGCAGGGCATTTGCGGAGTAGCCGGAGTGAGCCTTGTCCAATACATACAGAGCACTCCCTGGGGGGAGCAAAGGATGCGGAGGAGATGACTTCTCATCAGGTTGCAGAATGAATAGTTTGCCCAAAGGCGAGTACAATAGTTTCTGCATAAAACATGGAGACAAGAAAAAGTGAGTGAGAAAACCAACAGTTCTGAGCTTCAAATTCGTCAAATGGGTACTTTCATAAAGACCTTACATTTTTTATTAAACAAGAATGTGTGCTAAAGGCGCCATTTAAACGCTTGAGTAGTACGGCAACATGGTCAGGGTAGTTGCAGGAGAAGGCTCTAGGGACGATATCTCTATGCATCATCACACAGTGAACGTGGCTCTCATCCAAACCCAACTCATCAAGTATGGCTTCGCCCCCACAGAACACAAATGGTGAGCCAAAAGTGACAACCGGCCGGAGAGTGGAGGGCTTGATAACTTTCCTGGTCAGTAGCATCAAGTTGACTAAAAGAGAGAGACTACCCCCAAGAGAGTGGCCAGTAAATTGAAGTTTTGCACGATCTCCATATGTGTTCAAATGGTCGATTATTTCTGGCATGAATTGCTCATATATTCCCTTTGCAGCTTCATAAATTCCTCTATGAACAAGCACATCTGTACCCTGCAACCAGGACAGGGATTCAATGGTTCTGTCGGTAGACATGCATTTACAGAGCAGAGGAGAGATTGTTACCTCAAATTTCGTCGGTTCAAAGAAAAGGTTTGCTTGCCAAGACGATAAGGAGTCTGATCCCTGCAACTCAAATGAAAATTCTCTGTTACATATACATGGAAAATCTGTGGCCTATAGAATAGAGTTTGATGAATGGATGAAGTAGGAAATAATTACCTGAATCACGAAGCAGCGAGTACACGTACTCAAATCATCACAAACAAACCATTCACAAGGTGATGAATGGAGTGACTGAAGGGCCCTTGCTGCCTCCTGCTTTTCCCTCTCTCCAGCAGCAACCACTGCAGTCATTGTTGAAGCTGCCATGTAAGCAGCCACCTCTTGATTATACAATCGGGGTGAGTCCTCTCCCTCCTTGTGCGGTTGAGCTCCGTTTTCACACGAAACCTCGCCATCACCCTCTTGCTGTGGTTCAGAGCTAAGGAACAAAAGGCCCTTGGTCCGTGATTGGAGGTACGAAGCAGCCGAGGCAGCAATCTCATAAGCAAGAGATGAGCGGATCGGACGCTTCTTCTCAGATTCCAAATCCTTCTTTGAACTGGATTCATCAGCTGCTGAGGCATCTTGGGGTACTCGAACAGAGTCCTCATCAAGTTTGGCTTTAATCGCAGCTGCCTCTGCTTTCTTCTCCAGTGAAGATGTTACCAACTGCAGGCCGTAATACTTCCTCAAATCCTTGGCCTGCATATTAGTGGATTAAGCTACTTTGTTGTACTAACAATATTTGATCCATCTATCCAGAAATCAGATAAAGAACTTCACTAAAAAAAATCAAGGAAAACCCGTCTGAAAGATGGAAAACAAACCTTGATTGCTGGTATCACATAAGCCATGTTGCACAAGAACGCCAATTGAGAAAATTGCTTGGTATCAGACCATGGAACTCGAACCAAAAGCCTTGAGAATGTTTTGCGATCATATCCGACTCCTCCTTCTTCTTCTGAACCATAACAGGCTGCACAACCACCTTCATCTCCACCATAATCACAATCACCAATGCTGCCCTCTTCACAGCCAATGTCTTCACCCACACTCTCTTTCTGCTGCCTGTTTATCCAATGACTTCTTATTTCCAGCAGCCTCTCCATCCAATTCGATCTCTTTCTCTCCTCTTCTTTACTACCGTCCACCGAGCTCTCCTCTATATTCATATCCTTCTCCACCATATTCATCTCCTTACTTGCCTCTGGGTCAAACAAGTTTGGGAGAATAGAGCTAGAGAATTGGAATGGGAAAATTCCCAAAGAACGACTGTTCCTTAGTTTTTGCTGTGTGGCAGTGGCTTGGATACGGTTGATGGGATAAACAAGGTTGTTGTCAGAGTAGGACCTCCGGAAACGGGGTCCATTGTGAAGGTCCTTGACAGAATGCGAGCGGCGCAGACCGACGTGCTCTTTGAAGATGTCCTCCGTCGTTGGAGCAAACTGCGGAGATGTTGGAAGAGAAAATGAAGTGCATGCCATGGCCTGCTTGATATTTGCTTCTGTAGAATGCTACCAAAATTCTGCAGATATCATCAAACTTTGTCAGTGAAAAAAAATGCTACTCCTTTTTTGGGTACTTGGGCGGATTTCTTGGAAACAAATTGATTCGTAACAGTGGACCTTATAAGGACACTATGCAATCCTTGTTAACAACAAGAACCTTTGTTTTTTTGGTTAATTTAGATGCCATCATTTGCAACACTTGAGATATGCTGTTGCTATAAGAAGGTATGCTTGAAATCAAAACCAACATTTGTACTTTTGACTTTGACTCGATGAAGGCAAAGTTAATAATAAAACACCACATGCCATGAATATCATCTACTGATGCCAATGGTGACAGACTTTTCTTGTTTTCTATCTATTTTTTTATGGGATCCTTCCACTTTAGCCTTCTCCCAAGCTTGGAACCCTCCTCCCTGATCACTACCTGCCACAAACTATGGAGTTGAAATCAACAAATCTCAATATACGAGGCTAAGCTTGGGAATAGGAACAACTACAAGATAAACCTTTCATGTAACAACAAAGATTATATAATATAGAAATTTTAGCTTTGCTTCATGTATTTCCTTCCCCTTCCATTTTTTTTTCTTTTGACTTCCCTTTCCTTTTCCTTTTTGTCAGTTTTTATATATATTCTTATCACTAGATAATCCAAAACGCAATATCTATCTTCTAAAGTATCAAACTCTCGAATCCTTAGCCTATTTAAATACAAGCAAAATTATACCCTATATGTGGGAGCTAGCGATTGGTCATAGCTCATTTTCAGTATTTTATAATATAAACTTCAGGTAGACTTCACTTTTGAAAATTGGCTTATAAAGAGAGGATGTCCAAGATTTATATACACATAGTTAAAATTAAATTTTTAATCTATATGAGACACAATGATAGTAACATACCACCACGCTTTGTGGCTGATGTCCACGACGGCCCGCTCTATTCATGCTGACTCATTATTTTAATCTAACTCATAGGTTGTTTCCTCCGTGGCTCGAACCTGTAACGTAATATTTGCATACTAAATGATACAAATTCTGGGTAGAACTCACGCTTGAAAACTGGCTTACAAGGGTAGAACTTCCTCAAGTCTAAACTTCCTCAAGTCCAATTGAATTATAACTTGTTTGAGTCTCGTCAAAATCAATGAAACCTAAGATAATTTATACTTATTAGTCATCAAGATTCTCATTACAAGAGTCGTACTCATAACTTTATATGTACCAAGTAATGCCTTAAAAATATACAGACGTATGTGTTTGGTAGTAATCCATTTTCAGTGTTTCACGGCCATTGGCCACATCCATTCACATCCTCCTCTCTTGAAATTGCCGTGAACTCAAAGAGCTTCTTGGAGTCCACGTATTTAGATGAAAAAGGCTCCATATATAGAACTTAAAACATTGTACTAAAAACGAAGATTCCAATGTATGATGGGGCAATTATATTGATTTATATTACTTCTATAGGATTAATTTGAAGGACACGAAGACAACAAAGCATAATTAAGGCGGTTTGTTTCAACCTCAGTTATAAGTATTGAATAGGAAAAAAAAAAAGTGATAAGTATTTTTCAAAAACAATTATTGATTCTCGATGTTTGTCTATAGCTTTGAAAAATATTTTTCTGCTTTACCTACTTTTCACACCTTTTTCACATGCTGATGTTTTGTCAGGCGTGGTTCCTAGCCCTTTTTTTTTTTTTTACATGTCTGCACAAGAGAGGGAGGGAGAATTCGAACTAGTAACCTCCGTTTTATTAGGCATGGTCCCGGCCGATTGAGCTACCTCTTGAAGACGTGGTTCCTAGCCGATTGAGTTACTACTTTCAGACTAAAAGAATTCCATAAAATGTCACCTTAATCAATAAAAAATTAGTGTAATAAATAAATGTAAAAAGTAATATTACTGTAAAGAAGTAAATTATTAATATTAAGTTTAATCTAAATGATTAGTATTCAATTCGGTTAGTTTAAAAAAATATTGTTTTTTATTTTTTATTTTTTTAAAGAAAAAAAATGTTCAATTTAAAATAATTTTGAATGTTTTATATCTAAATTGTATTTTGAATCATTGGTTAATTAATGTTTTGAAAACAAAATGTAAAAAAAAAAAAAAAAAATGTTATAAACAAAGCCATAATATGTAATAAAGTTTTTACCGAGAGAGGTATTTGATTCGGCTTGAAAAACTTGATCAAACCAATATATGTTTTACATTAAACAAAAGGATGGAAAAAATCAAAATGGTACCATGGTTTACAACCATCTTGAGTTTAAGAATACAACGAATTACTTTTCCTTAATTTATTTACATAAATTAAAAATAAAAAATGACTGATCATAAAAACTATATCAGTAATCAATTTACAGAGAGGAGGCGTACCTTGAATAAAAAAGAACCGTTGAATTGGATTAAATCCTTTGTCCATCTTCCACAGGCAGCGAATCGGACGGAGGAGAACGCAATGGACAAAATGCACGTCACATTAGTTCTTAGATCAAAGAACCAAACCGCAAAACGAAAAATGCAGGTGCCTACCTGCGATCGAGCTCCAGTAATGGAGGTTTTGTTTGGTCCAGCGAAGAGAGAGTATTTGATGTGAAACTATATGAATTTAGAGACGAGAATCTGAACCATCACGAATTATATTGTATATTATTTTTGTTTAATTAATTATAAATATATCTTACCAATTGCCCCCCTCTCTCTCTCTCTCTCTCTCTCTGTGTTTGTGTGTGTGAGAGAGAGTGAGATCTAGTTGTTACTAAAAATGGTGGTGAAAATGAATTATATTGGCCGGGTGGAAGCGATGAAAGAATCGCAGAGAAAGAGACGTAGGAGAATCTGTTCACGTGACTTCCCACGAAATTTCCCTTTTACGAAAATATCCCTGTGGGGCTGTCTCTCCTCTCCTGGACCAAGTGTGCGGTTGCATGAAGCAGCTAATGCCAGTGGCGTCCACATTTCGTGACACCGGTGGCACAACCCACCTCATGTTTATTAGTTATTACAGCGCGGCGTTATGACGGAAAAGGCCACGAGGCTGTGAGTTGAGAGGGACCTAGCTCCCTCGGTGGCTTCCGGACTTGCCACGTTCTCCTCCGGGTGCACCGAGGAGGTTTGTTTCTCCACGTGAAGAGCGAGCGCCGAGCAGGCCACTTCAACCGCCAGCGCCGAAATCGGAGGATGGCCAAATTTATAAGTACTGTCTACTATATATACGAGACTAAATATGTACATGATCATGCTACTAAAGAACATAAAGGTCTTGAACAAATTTAATTAAGAAATGAAATTAACCAACACTTTGTAAGCCCAATAACACTAACATCCATAAATGAAATTGAGAGAATATCCGTTACTGCATCTAACCGTATTTATGATATTATATTATTTAAAAATTTTAAAACTATCACAACATAAGCAACAAATATATTGTTACATGCTATGAAATCTTTTTTCTTTTTTTTTTTCTTTCTTTCTTTCTTTTCTTTCCTTTTTAATTTTTATTGCTGATTCGCTAGAGTTTTATTTAGTCATTTCCACCTCTCATGAGGCATTATCCATTGCATTCAACGATTTAGCCACCCCCAAAATCACAAGCTCAGCGCCCAGCCCTCACCAACGCGCCGGCCACCTCATCCATCTCGCTCTTCGTCCCCTCCACCGTGTTGCTAGCCCAATCTGTCTAAGTTCTCAAATTGAATTTTTTTTTTTAAAAAAAATCTCAATCTATTTTTCTTTGCCAAACCTAGCGCGCATCTAGCACATTCATCAGTGCCCTAGCTTCCCGTAGGCCGTAGCCACCAGTTGTTTCTCCTTCCGACATCCACGCAACAGTGCATGGATCTCATGCGCCAGTCAAATCACAAATGCTGCTACCCCCCCACATCGACTATTGTTGGTCGTTGTTGTTAGCAAGTAGGGGTTTAGGTACGGTTGAAGGATATTTCGAGTTATGCCCCTATTTTTGTCCCTTATATTGAGGATTCAGGTAGGGTACTTGAAGGGTCTCGCAATGGTCATACTCTTACTCGTTCCATGCTATTCCGTAGATTGTTCCGCTTACAAAACTTTGTCTTCTTCTATTGAGTTGGGTAATTTATTTGACTCTTCTTAATCTATTAGAATTAGTACTGTCTTCTGTTTATTTTGAGGTTTTCATTAGGGTTCTCCACCTATTTTCTTTTCTTTTGATGTAATCTCCACTTTTTTCCTTTCCCGGCTTTGATAACAAAAACAAAAAAACAAAACATAATATTTCCTATCAGAAGCTTCAAGAAGGTAGGCCCTATTCCACAAATCTTTCCATCCAGAATACATGAGACACTATAACAAGCAAAGAAAAGAAATCCCTGCAAAGTTTACTTTGCGGCTTTGCCACCTTAAAAATGCTGTAAAGGATTTCCATAATATATACCATGAGACTCAGAAATAGAAATTTCTCCAAAATATGGTAAAAGAAAATCAAAAGAAAGTGTCGGTGCTAAAAACACATGTTCAAAAAACATTTATTTCCAAACAAATCAAATAAAACACATTACACCATAAACAAAAAACATATTTTCCATTTTGAAAAGAGAAAACCATACTGCATACTACTGCATTTCCATATCATTAACTATGTATATAAGGAAATCTATTCAAAGAAATTAATGAAGACTGATTGCCACCCTAAAAACCTGTAAAGCCTTGCCATAATACCATGAGATACAGAAATACAAATTTCTCCCAAATCTGGAAAAAGAAATTGAAAGAATATATTGCATATTTTTCACTCTTGAAAGAGAAAATATGTAGTTAGCCCATAACCCCAAAAGGAGGGTTCTAAATAGTTGAATTCAATCAAGTATTTTTTTTTTTTTAAATTAAAAAAGAAAGGTTACTTCATGTACGTGATTTGCACGTGGCAGTGAAGTGATGACCGTGGAACGAGTAATTCTACAAGTCCTTCTTATGTTCCTCTTGAGTCTCTCTTATGTTCATATTAAATTCACTATTTGATCAAAATCCAATAATGATCGATCACAAGTCCAATTGTGAATTTAATAGCCATATCATTCTTAGAGGGACTCAAGAGAGACTTGTAGCATTACTCCCGTGGAACAACAGAGGATGAGATCCCACAACTCATTTGATGGCAAATAATTACATGTTTGACATATAAAACTTCAGTTATATTATAAGTATTTACAAATCTATACAATAACTTCTACATCAATTAATATAGGACCTTAAATATGGCATTCAAACATAAAGGAGCACAATTAGGAAAATAAAAATAAAAATGAGACTTTACGAACAGTTTAAAACGTACACTTCAATAAAAACAGTTATCTTTTTTTTTTTACTGTAAAAAAAAAAAAAAAAAAACAGTTATCAACACCATTTACTAAGAAAAAAGAAACAGAAAGCAAGAGAAGGAAAAAGCACGAAAAATACTTTCAAAAAATGCCTGAAAATCCAAGTAAATCACATAAACTAACAACAACAAAAATCATAAAAGATTAAAATGAATTAAAACATAAGACTCTTAATTTTAGTTTCATTGATATAAACTAAAACATTATAAAATACTGTTTCCTAATATGTACATAGTTTAAAATGAAAAGTATAACTTCCAGAAAAAAAAAAAAAAATGAAAAGTATAAAGAAGAAAACTTGGATGATTTTGATTATCAAAACATTAATAGAAAGTAAGTAAGAATCTTTGATTTTGTTCGTGTAATATGCCTATTATATTTTAATACAAATAAAACCCATATAATTATGAACATTCAAAAAAAAAAAAAAAAACGTAGCAAAATAATCAAAATATTCTTTTTATGAATACAAAATAAAACAAAATATTTTACTTAACGTTTAATGCAATAAAAAAAAAAAAAATCCTCTAATGTCGGAAAGCGTCTATATTCCTTTTATGCACAACAATTAAATAAAATTTTGTCTTATTTTGCTTTTAAAAGCAGAAAAACACTTCCAAAAATTGTCTGAAAATCTGAGTAAATCACACACACAAAAAAAAAAAAATCTCATAAAACATTCATACGAGTTTAAACATGAAATCCTTAGTTTTAATTTAATCTATTTAAAATATGAATAGTTTTATGTCAGAAAATGGGCCGGAGGAAAGTCCACCTAGAAGGTGACGCCCTTGGCGTTGTCCAGGCTTTCCAGAGAGATTCATCCTGGCGAGGTAGTTATGGAGTCGTGGTGCATGACGCAAAACAGCAGCTGGCCAACATGTTGGAATGGAAAATGACGCATGTCCTTCGTCAAGCTAATGTGGAGGCTCATTCTCTTGCCAAATATGCACTAACTTTACCCTCAGAATGTCTTTGGCATACAGATTTCCCTGACTGTATTGTTCCACGTGTACTTGCCATGCAAGTTTAATCTTGAGTAATGAAATTTTCGATTCAAAAAAAAATATGAATAGTTTTAAAAAGAAGTATAAAGAAAAAAAATTAGCAAGAAGAAAACTTAAATTTTGATTATCAAAGCATTAATAGAAAATTAGTCGAAATCTCTTATATTGTTGTTGTGATACCTATTATATCTCAATACAAATAAAAATCAAAACTCATATATTTATGAACATTTGAAAAAACAAATACAAAGAAGAAAAAAAAACCTTTTTTTTTTTTTTTGTATGAATACAAATTAAATCAAAATCTTTCACTCAACATGTAATGCAATTAAATAAATCTTCTCATATCAAGTTCCGTTTGTGGAAATACAATATTACTCTTCATTTTACACTAAATCCATACTCTATATTTCATTTGAGAGTCCTCCTTTTGTGCACAACAATCGGATAATTTTTTGCCTTCCTTTTCTTTCAAAAGCTAAAAAAGCATGAAAATCTCATCACTTAATGAAATCTATATAAGAAATGTTTTTGAAATATTTTCCTAGAATAATAAAACCGGTTCAATTATGATGTGTATATGCATAAGAATAGAAATTCTTTCAGGATTAATGCATGCAATACATATATTGTATATATCCGGTTATGGGTACAATGTTTTTAAATTGCGACTTTTGTCTCCCTATAATTTTGGAGAGAAGTAAATTATGAAACCATATAATTATCTCATCCCACATTAAATCTCATCGCTTAATCAAATCTATATAAGGAAACATTTTGAAATAAAATTTTATCATAATGAAAAACCGGTTCACTCCTCTCTAAGGAAGGATTCGGCTTATAATTAAAAACAAACGCTTTTAGAAGTAAATGTTTTAGGTCAGGTTGCTACGTTTGTGTATAATATATTTAAGAAGGTATATTGATATTAAGGTTGCCGGTTATTTAGAAGAAACGGAGCTGCTTTTAATAGTTTTGAACAATTTATAAATAATCTGATACATATTGTCTCTCCCTCACATACCCTCTGCATTGTAAATCTTACTGGGACTAATGGAAGACCTGAAAGCAAGTCCAGCAAATTCATCGCCTCTAACCCCGCTAGGCTTCTTGGAAAGAGCGGCTACTGTGTATGGTGATTGCCCTTCTGTTGTCTACAACAACACCACCTACAAGTGGGCGGAAACCCACCGTCGATGCCTCCAAGTGGCCTCGTCGATCGCATCGCTCGGCATCAAGAGGGGCGATGTCGTGTCCGTTGTGGCCCCCAACATCCCTGCCATGTACGAGCTCCACTTCGCTGTCCCAATGTCCGGGGCAATCCTAAGCAACATCAACACGCGCCTCGACGCCCGCACTGTTTCCGTACTCCTGCGCCACAGCGAATCGAAGCTCGTCTTCGTGGACCACCTCTTTCGCTCTCTCGTCTTGGAGGCCCTCTCTTTGTTGCCACCCAATGCCCAACGCCCCCTGCTCGTCCTCATCGCCGATCATCATGGTGGTGATGGCCAAGATTCCTCATCAGCCGTTGATCAGTTTTGCTCCACCTACGAGACACTGATCGAGAAAGGTGATCCTGAGTTCAGGTGGGACCCTCCCAGCAGCGAGTGGGACCCAATTTCTTTAAACTACACCTCTGGTACAACTTCTGCCCCAAAGGGGGTGGTCCACTGCCACAGGGGCGTCTTCATCATCATCGTTAACTCTCTCATCGACTGGGCTGTCCAAGAGCGGCCCGTTTTCTTGTGGACCCTACCGATGTTCCACGCTAACGGGTGGAGCTACCCGTGGGCCATGGCAGCCGTAGGTGGGACCAACATCTGCCTCCGTAGATTCGATGGACCCACCGTCTTCAGCCTGATTAGAGAACACGGTGTCACTCACATGTGCGGCGCGCCTGTGGTGCTCATCATGCTAACAAGCTCTCCCCAAAACGAACCGCTCCCAAACCCGGTTCAGATCCTCACAGCAGGAGCTCCACCACCGGCCGCGGTGCTATTTCGAATCGAGTCATTGGGTTTCGTGGTGAGTCACGGGTACGGGTTGACCGAAACGGCAGGACTCGTCGTGTCGTGCGCGTGGAAGCCACATTGGAATCGGTTGCCGGCGAGTGAGAGGGCCAGGCTCAAGGCCAGACAAGGAGTGAGGGCCATCGGTCTGACGGAAGTGGATGTCGTGAATGCCGAGTCAGGAGCGAGTGTGAAACGAGATGGGTCAACACTCGGCGAAGTTGTTATGAGAGGTGGGTCGCTAATGCTGGGGTATCTCAAAGACCCGGAGGAGACCTCCAAGTGCATGAAAGAGAATGGGTGGTTTTACACGGGGGACGTCGGAGTCATGCACCCAGATGGTTATTTGGAGATCAAAGATCGGTCAAAGGACGTGATCATAAGCGGCGGAGAAAACTTGAGCAGTGTGGAAGTGGAGTCGGTGCTGTACACGCATCCGGCGGTTAACGAGGCGGTCGTGGTGGCTCGGCCCGATGAGTTCTGGGGAGAGACGCCTTGTGCGTTTGTGAGCTTGAGAAATGATGGGTCCACCCCGAATCCAACTGATAAGGAGATTATGGAATTTTGTAGGGCTAAGTTGCCGCACTTCATGGTGCCCAAGACGGTGGTGTTCAAGGATGAACTGCCCAAGTCATCCGTTGGGAAGATTCTGAAGTTTGTGCTCAGGGAGATTGCCACAGCCATGGGCTCCTCAAGTCGAGTCGGACGTAGTTGACTAGCCCGAGTTGTTATGGATCTTGTTTCTCGCACGTTTCTTTCTTCTTTTCTTTTTTTCGTTAAATTCATGTGTTTTTTTTTTTTTTTTACCCAATTTGAGATGCACTGGTTCGTCTTTGTGGCGAAATAAAGCTATATATGTTTGACAAATTAATGCCATACTTTGAATAATAGTATGTATTGACAAAAGAGGCTACGTAATTTTCAGCTTTTGCTTGTATTTTTTTTTTTTCTATTAAAAAAAAAAAAAAAACACATACTCTTTCTACTGAAGTTGGATCCAATTGAATTGCACGGGAAACGACATGCCATGTCGATCTCTAAGATGCGAGTCCAATTGAATTGCTCTAGCTCAGGCTCAAGCATAGTACCCACCCTGGCGACTTAAGCTTGGACATGAAATGGGGCTATGTCAAGCTTAAGCTCGAGAACAAAATTTAATAAGATAAGCTTAACAAGAACTATCCGCTCAAGCTTGACTTATTTACATTTAAACCTAGTGGCTGAGCTTTTTTTGAAGGAGTAGAGCAATAACT
>NC_081547.1:5681941-5686528 GCF_901000735.1 Corylus avellana | reverse complement strand
AAAATATTCTTTTTATGAATACAAAATAAAACAAAATATTTTACTTAACGTTTAATGCAATAAAAAAAAAAAAAATCCTCTAATGTCGGAAAGCGTCTATATTCCTTTTATGCACAACAATTAAATAAAATTTTGTCTTATTTTGCTTTTAAAAGCAGAAAAACACTTCCAAAAATTGTCTGAAAATCTGAGTAAATCACACACACAAAAAAAAAAAAATCTCATAAAACATTCATACGAGTTTAAACATGAAATCCTTAGTTTTAATTTAATCTATTTAAAATATGAATAGTTTTATGTCAGAAAATGGGCCGGAGGAAAGTCCACCTAGAAGGTGACGCCCTTGGCGTTGTCCAGGCTTTCCAGAGAGATTCATCCTGGCGAGGCAGTTATGGAGTCGTGGTGCATGACGCAAAACAGCAGCTGGCCAACATGTTGGAATGGAAAATGACGCATGTCCTTCGTCAAGCTAATGTGGAGGCTCATTCTCTTGCCAAATATGCACTAACTTTACCCTCAGAATGTCTTTGGCTTACAGATTTCCCTGACTGTATTGTTCCACGTGTACTTGCCATGCAAGTTTAATCTTGAGTAATGAAATTTTCGATTCAAAAAAAAATATGAATAGTTTTAAAAAGAAGTATAAAGAAAAAAAATTAGCAAGAAGAAAACTTAAATTTTGATTATCAAAGCATTAATAGAAAATTAGTCGAAATCTCTTATATTGTTGTTGTGATACCTATTATATCTCAATACAAATAAAAATCAAAACTCATATATTTATGAACATTTGAAAAAACAAATACAAAGAAGAAAAAAAAACCTTTTTTTTTTTTTTTGTATGAATACAAATTAAATCAAAATCTTTCACTCAACATGTAATGCAATTAAATAAATCTTCTCATATCAAGTTCCGTTTGTGGAAATACAATATTACTCTTCATTTTACACTAAATCCATACTCTATATTTCATTTGAGAGTCCTCCTTTTGTGCACAACAATCGGATAATTTTTTGCCTTCCTTTTCTTTCAAAAGCTAAAAAAGCATGAAAATCTCATCACTTAATGAAATCTATATAAGAAATGTTTTTGAAATATTTTCCTAGAATAATAAAACCGGTTCAATTATGATGTGTATATGCATAAGAATAGAAATTCTTTCAGGATTAATGCATGCAATACATATATTGTATATATCCGGTTATGGGTACAATGTTTTTAAATTGCGACTTTTGTCTCCCTATAATTTTGGAGAGAAGTAAATTATGAAACCATATAATTATCTCATCCCACATTAAATCTCATCGCTTAATCAAATCTATATAAGGAAACATTTTGAAATAAAATTTTATCATAATGAAAAACCGGTTCACTCCTCTCTAAGGAAGGATTCGGCTTATAATTAAAAACAAACGCTTTTAGAAGTAAATGTTTTAGGTCAGGTTGCTACGTTTGTGTATAATATATTTAAGAAGGTATATTGATATTAAGGTTGCCGGTTATTTAGAAGAAACGGAGCTGCTTTTAATAGTTTTGAACAATTTATAAATAATCTGATACATATTGTCTCTCCCTCACATACCCTCTGCATTGTAAATCTTACTGGGACTAATGGAAGACCTGAAAGCAAGTCCAGCAAATTCATCGCCTCTAACCCCGCTAGGCTTCTTGGAAAGAGCGGCTACTGTGTATGGTGATTGCCCTTCTGTTGTCTACAACAACACCACCTACAAGTGGGCGGAAACCCACCGTCGATGCCTCCAAGTGGCCTCGTCGATCGCATCGCTCGGCATCAAGAGGGGCGATGTCGTGTCCGTTGTGGCCCCCAACATCCCTGCCATGTACGAGCTCCACTTCGCTGTCCCAATGTCCGGGGCAATCCTAAGCAACATCAACACGCGCCTCGACGCCCGCACTGTTTCCGTACTCCTGCGCCACAGCGAATCGAAGCTCGTCTTCGTGGACCACCTCTTTCGCTCTCTCGTCTTGGAGGCCCTCTCTTTGTTGCCACCCAATGCCCAACGCCCCCTGCTCGTCCTCATCGCCGATCATCATGGTGGTGATGGCCAAGATTCCTCATCAGCCGTTGATCAGTTTTGCTCCACCTACGAGACACTGATCGAGAAAGGTGATCCTGAGTTCAGGTGGGACCCTCCCAGCAGCGAGTGGGACCCAATTTCTTTAAACTACACCTCTGGTACAACTTCTGCCCCAAAGGGGGTGGTCCACTGCCACAGGGGCGTCTTCATCATCATCGTTAACTCTCTCATCGACTGGGCTGTCCAAGAGCGGCCCGTTTTCTTGTGGACCCTACCGATGTTCCACGCTAACGGGTGGAGCTACCCGTGGGCCATGGCAGCCGTAGGTGGGACCAACATCTGCCTCCGTAGATTCGATGGACCCACCGTCTTCAGCCTGATTAGAGAACACGGTGTCACTCACATGTGCGGCGCGCCTGTGGTGCTCATCATGCTAACAAGCTCTCCCCAAAACGAACCGCTCCCAAACCCGGTTCAGATCCTCACAGCAGGAGCTCCACCACCGGCCGCGGTGCTATTTCGAATCGAGTCATTGGGTTTCGTGGTGAGTCACGGGTACGGGTTGACCGAAACGGCAGGACTCGTCGTGTCGTGCGCGTGGAAGCCACATTGGAATCGGTTGCCGGCGAGTGAGAGGGCCAGGCTCAAGGCCAGACAAGGAGTGAGGGCCATCGGTCTGACGGAAGTGGATGTCGTGAATGCCGAGTCAGGAGCGAGTGTGAAACGAGATGGGTCAACACTCGGCGAAGTTGTTATGAGAGGTGGGTCGCTAATGCTGGGGTATCTCAAAGACCCGGAGGAGACCTCCAAGTGCATGAAAGAGAATGGGTGGTTTTACACGGGGGACGTCGGAGTCATGCACCCAGATGGTTATTTGGAGATCAAAGATCGGTCAAAGGACGTGATCATAAGCGGCGGAGAAAACTTGAGCAGTGTGGAAGTGGAGTCGGTGCTGTACACGCATCCGGCGGTTAACGAGGCGGTCGTGGTGGCTCGGCCCGATGAGTTCTGGGGAGAGACGCCTTGTGCGTTTGTGAGCTTGAGAAATGATGGGTCCACCCCGAATCCAACTGATAAGGAGATTATGGAATTTTGTAGGGCTAAGTTGCCGCACTTCATGGTGCCCAAGACGGTGGTGTTCAAGGATGAACTGCCCAAGTCATCCGTTGGGAAGATTCTGAAGTTTGTGCTCAGGGAGATTGCCACAGCCATGGGCTCCTCAAGTCGAGTCGGACGTAGTTGACTAGCCCGAGTTGTTATGGATCTTGTTTCTCGCACGTTTCTTTCTTCTTTTCTTTTTTTCGTTAAATTCATGTGTTTTTTTTTTTTTTTTACCCAATTTGAGATGCACTGGTTCGTCTTTGTGGCGAAATAAAGCTATATATGTTTGACAAATTAATGCCATACTTTGAATAATAGTATGTATTGACAAAAGAGGCTACGTAATTTTCAGCTTTTGCTTGTATTTTTTTTTTTTCTATTAAAAAAAAAAAAAAAACACATACTCTTTCTACTGAAGTTGGATCCAATTGAATTGCACGGGAAACGACATGCCATGTCGATCTCTAAGATGCGAGTCCAATTGAATTGCTCTAGCTCAGGCTCAAGCTTAGTACCCACCCTGGCGACTTAAGCTTGGACATGAAATGGGGCCATGTCAAGCTTAAGCTCGAGAAAAAATTTAACAAGATAAGCTTAACAAGAACTATTCGCTCTAGCTTGACTTATTTACACTTAAACCTAGTGGTAGAGCTTTTTTTGAAGGAGTAGAGCAATAACTTGCGTAAGTAAGAGATAAGAAATTTATTTTTTAAAAAAAAAAAAAAAAAAAAAAAAAAAAAAAAAAGAAAAAGAAAAAGCTTTGGGACGCCTCAAGTGGCTCCGCTCATACCTCCGGTGCACCTAGTAGGCCTAAAGTAATAAATTTAAGTATATAATGTTTAAATATTAAATATATAATATTTTTTAAAATATGTATATTATATTTTCGTTCTTCTTACGTTTTATAATGCAATATGACTAATCTTTCAAATATGACTGCTTCGATACGTAATATTTCAAATAAGACATGCATGAAGAGAGAAAAATGAAAATTTATAAAGGGACTGAGTTATAATTAAATAAGATGTGTGATGTGGTTGCGTTGGCGACTTTCCATCTCGTGAACATTTAACTATTTTATATAGATATATATATATATATATATATATATATATATAATGCTATTGAATTGAATAAGCTGAATTGACTTTCCATTCTTCATTCTTTCTTTTCCAAAACCTATATCTTGAGTGTTAATTGTTTTCCTTCTTTCTATCCGTAATTATTTTTTATCATAATTGAGGGCCTTAATTACAAAAAAAAGTTTACTAACTTTTTTACGGAATAGGATCATTTTCAGTTCATATTGGACGAACAATATTTAGTTAATGGTCAATATCTCTGTCCAATTAATAAATAGGACATTTGTCCAATTAATAAAAATAATAATAAAATATTATATGTTTTTAAAAATTATAAAAAACTAAGCGGTGGCTGGCCAATCAT
>NC_081547.1:5640076-5681612 GCF_901000735.1 Corylus avellana | reverse complement strand
ATTTTATAATTATTTTTTAAATATATATAATATTTTATTATTATTTATATTACTTGGACAAATGTCCTATTTATATTCTCAGGTCCTTTTAAGAAATTTTGACTATTAATTGAATATTCTCAAGTCCATATTAGACCGGAGAGAATCCTATTTCCTTTTTTACCATAATTTGAGGCCTTAAATAAAGAATATTTACTAACGTTTAACCTTATTTAGAGTCTTATATATATATATATTTTATGTTAAATAATACTTATTATATAATGATTTTATTGGAGACCTTAAGCAATTTCCTAATTTGCCTTAGGAAAGAGCCGGCCCCAGCGCCGAAATCGGAGGATGGTCGAAAGTTCTGGGTTTTGAATGAATTGTAGAATTGGAGGTGGGCTTGGTTGAGTCTATTTTTTGAATTTGGAGAGCCCAACAAGTGGACCTATTCTATTCTTCGCCATGCCTAAAGTTATTCAAGCCCAACTACAAAACCGAAGTAGACGGATAAAATTAAAAGAGAAATGCTACACTTTTCAAATTTTTTTTTCTTCAAAAATTGGTTCCAAAAAACGTATCACTATCCCATGAGCTGATGACACGTTTTTCAAAATAATATATTTCATAAAACTGCAACGCATTATTTAAAAACCAACTTTTAAATAAAATAAAGCGATGCAAATTATTTAATTGTTCTAATATCATTACAACATTTTCTTATTATTTTTATTTTTGAAATTGTCACAAAAAAATTATTTAGTTAAAATATGAATAGGTACAATCTACTTTAGCTATATATCCAAAAGGCATCATTGTGTAGTCGTTATCTAGAGGTTGTCAATTTCACTATCGCAAAGTGTGAGTTTTAGATAAAACGAAGCACAAATTGTCGGGCGTGACTTTTGAATCCTATTACCTATAAAATTCACACAATTTTTCTGATGATTTGAGTAAAAGAAGTCACGACAAAAACTTTGGAGGAAACATAGCGTGAAAACTCACCAATAAGAATAAACTCGCAACATATTCTGGGATCCCATTGGGTATATTCCCTTTTACTAAAAAAGAATAGGGGATTGATTACTTTGACTAAAAAAGTAAAACACCTTATCTCAGTTATCCGATCCGGATCCGGCCCTAATAAATATGTGTGGCCGTGGCCCATCGGAGCCTGTCTCCTCCACTGAAAGAGTTCGTTGATGGCGACTTTTGTACCAGAATTGAATTGTTCAATGGGAGCAGAGTTTTCTGTACGTGATATCATGACCTCCTGCTCTACAACTTGACCACAATTTTGGAAGCCATCCTACCACAGCATGACACGTCGTCGACCATGCATGCCCATGATGTGACTTTCTTGTTAGGTGGTAAACGACACAGAAGTTTGGCCCAACATTTTTTTTTTTTTTGTTTTGTTTTGTTGCAGTTACCCACTAGATAAGCTTCGTGCCTCTTATAACAACACTCCTTTTTTCTGCAATGCTTCCGTATTCATTTTTCCTAGCTTTCACCTTTGCAAATTCGTCTCTAGCTAGCTACCCATGATTTCTATTTATTTTTTTCAGAAAAAGTTTATCCGCATTGGATAAACTTGCAGTTTTCTTTTTCTTTTATCTTGGCGTTTTCTTTTGGCCATCTATGAGAAATGAGATTCCTGGGTATCAACGAATTATTGTTCTTTCAGATGATGAGGAAAGCAAAAGCCATGTTATCATGTTGTCTGAGTAATTATATATATATAAGCAAAACAGAAAATGTTTGCACTCTTTTCTTTTTTATTTTTGGAAACTTGTGTCTTTCTTTAGATATAACATCACCAAGAAGAAATTTCTAAATAAAGTGTTGTGGTGTGGGGGGGCCTAAGGCTGCTAGCTAGAAGCCTAGAACTCAAGGAAAAAGGCAGTGTTCAATGAAATTGTGTATAAATTCTTGCTTGGGATGAAGCTTGGATCCTTTTGGTAAATGATCCAATTATAACTTTGTTGCAGTCCAACAAGTTTGCAACCACTTGGGGTTCGAAACGTGGCAAGAAATTGGAAACTTATTGGAAGAGAATGATGTTGTCCCAAACATTTAATGTTTGGTCTGTCCAATTGCAAAGCACCGCGTATCATGTTATATATATAAAGTCATTTATGTCGTGTTTTCGCAGAGCAGTGTGCCTTGTCCACTGGGGAATCCAAAATGGGCCACTTCATGAAATACATGTCTTTATGGGAGTAGGACCACTTGGCATCACTGCATTTCTCAAACAGTAATAATTTACACTATATATATATATATATATATATATATATATATATATACAGTTTCCTTTATTTAATTTATAGGGAGCATGCATGGCAATTATCTCTAATGCCCTATCCCTATACAAAGAGTAGTTCAATTCACTCACATGCAAATTATAAAACATGTTTTTTTTTTTTTTTTTTTTTTTTTAACTTCTCATTAGGGGTCTTAGCTTTAACCAAAGTAAATTACTACTTTCATTAATTAGGTCGTAATTAACCACAACCTTAATTTGTCATGGAGATATAATCATTAAAGGGAAATGGGTCTATTCTATTTATATGTATCTTTCAATTCATTGTGTGTCAATAAGCAACACACATCACTCTTTTTTCCGTTTTTTATTGGAGCAAGCAACATCCTTTTCCAAAGGCTTTCTTTTGCTTCTCTTCGTTCTCTTTCCTTAGTCGGTCCATTTTGAAGAAAAATGCGACACATACTCTCACTTTTAACCTAACGTTCAAAATTACATAATAATAATAATATTTTTTTCGTGTTTGGAATTGTCATGAGATGTGGGTTTTGAGTGCAAACATATATACACCGTTGTTGGTTTAGTGGGCTTTTCCTTAAAATACTGTCAAAATTGCGGTCGTGCATTATATTAACATATAAAAAATGTATGAAAGAGAGGGGGAGGAACATTGAACATGGACGAGGGTGAATCTGAGTCCACTGATAGTGGTCCCCTTATCAGAGAGTACTCCTCCATCACCCGGACCTAACCCATGCCTCCCACAATACAAAATACAATATATGTTGCCAAAAGAATCTGACATGCCTTTTTGACTCCAAACCCATGTGATAAGAGCGACCCATATTTTTATTATGACAAAGAAGACGAACTTCAGCAATTTTTTATTTTTTTTTTATTTTTTTTTTGTATAATAGGGTTCGGATAAGTTCAGGTCGACCCAAATTCACCAATTTAATAAACGAGTCAATCATGAGTCATCTCGCTTAACGCCATAACCTGTATAAATTAAATTATTAGATTTTCTTTTACAACTAAAAAGCAAAACTCTAAAGGACTAAAATTCACAAAAATTATTGTTGTCATTATTATTATTATTTGCATTTAAATTCATATACATTTTAAAACGAGTCGAGTTTATTGTATTTGGGTAAATCTAACATAATCTATTTATTAAATGAGTTATGCCGGTTGTGTGAGATTGGGTCAACCCAACACAACTTACTTATTAAATGAGTTAGCAAGACGTGTCGTAACACCTGCTAATTTAAATAGGTCCACTTGACCCGTGAGTCGACCCAACACGAACTTGACATGACAACATTAATTGTTTGCCTTAGACAACTACAATTTTTTTTTATTATTAAACTACATTTTTACACTAAAAATTTTGTGATGACTTTCTCTTTCTCTCTCTCTCTAATCTCAATTGATATTTTGGCAGATATATGAACTAACAAATAATTACATTTTTTTTTTACACATTGGATTGAATGAAACTTCTCCAATTCAATTTATTAAATTGACTTTTGTTTAGCCCATGTGAGAATTTTCAATAAAACATGATTTTTTTTTTTTAAAAAAATGCGTTTGAGAATAACATATTTTAAGGAGATATATCAGTTCAATAGATTGAATTGAAAAAAAATTTATTCTGCCCAATTCGATGAAAACTTTGTCCTTAAGTTTAATTTGTTATATGACTTAATGGAAAAGAAATAAAAATTTACCTAGATTAGTAATAGTTTTAGAACATATATGCTTACAATTTAGGCTCAATTAGTGGCTGATTAGGTGGCACTAAGCAGCCTAGCTTTGTGAATAGACTTATATAATCAATTTTAAATTCCTTTGGGCGGTGGGAGGGATAAATAAATTGGTCCTATTAAAATCCACAAACTACCTTTTCAGCCTTTCCCGACTTGACATGTGGCCCTCCGGGCTCCAACGCCTCTATCTGCGGTTCATATCATCCTGATAAAATAATAATATATTGAACAAAAAACCACCGGTTAATTAATTTTTGGCCTTTTGGTGAGAGTAGGTCAGATGACAGTGACTTCATCGTGCGCACAGCAACGACGGAAAAAATATATATTTTAGTATTCCTATATATATATATATATATATATATATATATTGAGTTTTAAAAATTATAATTTGAATTTAATACGCAATATCTTTTAGATTTAATAAAAATAAATACAAACAATGATATGGAAAATAGTCTTATGTCGTTTTTATTAAAAAAATCACTTATCAATTTTCTTGAAATGAGCTACGAAATGCATAAAAGTTAAGGGTATGATCTTGAAGAATCATGTGTAGCTTGAAGAATCATTTTCACTTAGGAAAATGATGTTTCAAATTTTTAAGAAAATAACAAAAAGCATAAAAATACACATCATGGCCATTGTTGCTACAAGATAGAGTACATAAAGGACTAGATAAAGATGAACGAAACAGAACGAATAACAAAGTCGAAAACGGAAAGTTAAGGGTTTCTACAACGAGGATGAGACAAGTACTGGCAGACCAAAAAAATTTGGCGAGAAAAAGTCACGTTCATTGTAGAAACCCTTAACGAAGGGACAAGTACTGGCAAACAAAGAAAATTTGGCGAGAAAAAGTCACAATCGATGACCAAGAACGTACTCGATTGATCAAGCTTGAACAGAACAATTGAATCTGATTAAGTATGACTCAATTCTTAACTAGATTTTACTCGTATTTAATGCCAATTAATGATGCCTTATTCGACCGAACCATGTGGCACGTTATTCATTGCCAAGATGGATAAGCTTGATTAAGTAAGCAATATAGCACCAACTTACAAAATATATAAAAATGATGGCAACTAGAGGTTATAACCTTGATCACATAGAATTTGAAATTTTCACCGTTGAAATTCTTCTTTTTTTTTATAAATTCGACTAGAGTGACTTTGGAGGGGACAAAAGAGAGCCGTATTATTTATTTCTATTATTCAATTTTTTTTTTTTTGGAATATAGATATAAATTGAAAGTTGTGCTTTAAAACTTAATAATTAAATAAAGAAATAACACAACATAATTAAGGAGAGAAAGGGGAGATTAGAAAGAGATGGGGTTGGTTAGGTGTGTGAAACTGGCCCTACAGTTTCTATTTAGAGGTAGTTTGGGTGGACATTTGGGTCATTTTTGCTCCAATTATTATCCACAATCTCCATTAAAAAAACAAAAATATTTATGATCATTCATTTTTTTTTTTTAATTTTTTTTTTGGTAAAAAAAGAAAGATAATCTTCCTTATTTCGGCCATCCAAACATCATCCCCACTTGTTTGACTTTATCTAACCCACTAGCTGAGTGCTGGTCACGCAAGTCACTCTACTTTTCCCCAAACGACAGAGCAGAAGACACTGTGACCACAAAAAAACACCCAACCACTCGTGACAAACACTTTTGATCGTTTTCAACTTGAGAATTAAAAAATAAAAAAACTAAAAAAATTTACTCCAAGATAAAGCACTTTTTTCTGCAAGTGAATGGGCCCAATGAGAAGCAGAGCAATGGGTTGCTTGCTTTTGAGCAATATAAAATAAACCATTGTCGGTGGATTCGTAGATTTTTGACAGAGCCTACCAAGACAAGCTAATCCAGGTTCATTTCTGTACTCCACAGCAAAAACCAAAAAAAAAAACTCTGCAACCAAAGGCTTAATCTTAATCAGCCCAGGCTTATCTTTATCCGCCTCTCTGGAATCTCGAATTCTCTGCTATATTTTGAGAGAGAGAGAGAGGGGAGATTGGGAGATTGGGTGAGGGAGACAGTGGGTGAGTTATCAAAATGAATCACGGTGATGCGTTTAGCGCAAAGGAGGCGGAGTACATAGCCAGGCACCACAGACACCAGCCCAGAGAGAACCAGTGCACCTCAGCGCTCGTTAAGCACATCAAAGCGCCTGCTCACCTTGTAAGTTTACTCTGAACCGTCCGATCAAGTATTCGCACCGGATTCTTTTCGACATGGAGGCCGTTGATGATTGATTTGATTTTTATGACTTTTTGCAACTTGTTGCAAGGATTTTTAGGGGGTTTTACTTTGTGGGTCGTTGGAGATCTGGGTGTTTCAGGTGGATTTTGAGTGGTTTTGTTTCGTTTCTTTTGGTTTTCTTGTTGGGGTTACTTCTTCTTGGGACTGTCTCTATATGTGAATGATTTTTTAATTTTGATTTTTTGTCTCAAATGGTTCAGATGTGTGCAATTTCTTATAGGCTTCTGGGTTTCCTCAAAATTTGGATTATATTGTCAAATTAGATGCTTTTAAGGTGATTAACTTAGCTTTTATGTAGTTTAGTTTTCATGCAGAGTTTGGATGCAAAGCTTTATGTAGGTAAAATTAAGAACCTGAAGGATTTGAGGTCTAATTCATCTTTCCAAGTGATGGAATCTTTATGTAATTTTTCTCTTTTTCATTGTTTGGGGGAAAAGATGCATGAAGGGGAATAATCTCAAATTTGAATGTTCGATTTTACATTCGTTTGCACCCAAGAAAAGCAAAGTCCACTCACTACTTGAAGATTCGAACTTTCAATTCCTTTTTCCATTGCCATGGCAAGGAAATGGATGGTTATTGGTTTTATATATTCTCTGAGCTACGACAGATACTTAGTTGAAATAGGATAATTGCCTTTTGCCTTGATTGTTTGTTTTTCAATTTACTGAGTTGTTAATATGACTATTTCCTTAATCAGGTGTGGTCGTTGGTGAGGAGATTTGATCAACCCCAGAAGTACAAGCCCTTTGTTAGCAGGTGCGTCGTGAAGGGGGACTTTGGCATTGGTAGTGTTAGAGAAGTGAATGTTAAATCTGGGCTTCCCGCCACGACAAGCACTGAGAGGTTGGAACTTCTTGATGACAATGTGCACATTCTCGGCGTCAAGTTTGTTGGTGGCGATCACAGGCTGAGGGTATGGTTCTTTTCAGTTACTTTTTTGTTTCTTTTTTCTCGTCGCTGATGTTCACTTTCACCTATTCATTAGCCTGTCTAAATATGAATTACAACTGCGTAATGTGCAGAGTCACTAGGAGTAACTTTAGTGTGCAGATATGGTTTAGGTGAATGCAAAGTAGAACATTGCTTTTAAAAAACAGCACTACATCATTAAAGAGCATTGAAATGATATGTAGTTTGTAGCCGGTTTGTTGTGGGGGCTTAGGTTTTCTGTCATTATCAATTCAACAATATCTTTCTGTTAGCTCTCAGTATGGGCTGAATTTCCCCCGTGCTTTTGGAAACGATTTTGGATGATGACTTAAATGGATGACCAGCCAATTCACATATTGCATGCTTTTGTAATTCCATCTTTATTATTTTAATTGCACATTTTCCAAATTGGAGATCTCGGCTATAATTGTTTCTGAACCTGTCATCTTGACTGCCTGGAACTTAGAATATGGACTTGAGTAGATTGATAACTGAATTCACAAAAGAGGATTTGATAAATGGAATAACAACCCATGGCTTGTTACACTTGTGCACGCAGAATGCATCTGAAAAACTGCTTGATGAACAACCTACAAATGACTAATTATTGGACAGTTCATAATGGTTTTAAGGGGGATTTTTTCTTGGGTATTTCCGGCTTATGTTAATTTTGCATCTTGCACATGCATATATGGGTTACCAATGGAAGGCAGGTTCTTCTGTGGAGTTGAGTTTTAATTTACTTGAAACCATTTGTTTGGTGGGCTAGTTTCGAATAGCTTCCATGAGGTGTACTGACATCCTTTTAATTAATTTTTCACCCCTTTCTATTTAAAGAAAGAGAAAATAGATTCTTTCTGATTGATTTTGAAAACAAGTAATATTTGACAGTTTGGGAAATTTTCTGAACGGAAGCCATTGATACCTGCCGTCTTATATGCACTTGAATTCTCTGATAGGATTGTTAGATTGATCGCTAATTTTCATTTAAGACATCAAAGAATTACACGTGCTGCTGTATTTTTTGCTGTCAAATAAGAGCGTTCTGACCTGTTAAAAATTCATCCTTAAACTTGCAGAACTACTCTTCCATCATTACAGTACATCCAGAGGATTTTGATGGAAGGCCAGGGACGCTAGTGATCGAGTCCTTTGTGGTGGATGTGCCTGATGGAAACACTAACGATGAGACTTGTTACTTTGTCGAAGCGTTGATCAGGTGCAACCTTAAGTCATTAGCCGATGTCTCAGAGAGGATGGCTGTGCAGGACCGAACTGAACCCATCGATCTTTAGTGGATGTGGAGATGGAACACATGTTGTGACGGCTATACGATCCGAGGCATTTTGATCGTGGTGCTGTCTAGAGAGTGGCAGGAGCTGTCCTTCCATGTTCTCAGAAGTTTTGGATTCATTGCTGGCTGTTGTTTTTCCATCTCATGGGGATCATTCCACTCTCTTTCCTTCTGCATTTTCCTGTTTGTTTGTTGGGGTTTCTCTTCTTTCAATGTCCGAAGGACGAGTTTCCTAAACTTTTTTTTTTTTTTTTAAAGTTCCCCATGAATGGATGTCGGAAAGCTCCTTTCTGCTGTCATATTTCTTGGGTTTTGTGCATGGTGGTACTTAATATTACTCTGGTTAACTTATTTGTAAATAGTCATGTTGGAAAGGGGTGACCATGGACCTGGGGTTTTCTTCTTGTAGTTGCAGTTTCTAGGTGCGGGGAAGAGGATTGAGGAGACGACCTTTGGCTAGCGCTTTGTTGTTTGTTTTGTATATGCTGTGTATTTTTAATAATTATCGCAAATCTCTTTTGATGTTATTTTCTACTCTATGCTGATAGAAGTGTTATAATGAAAGACTCGCCTGAGCTACTACCCGGTCATCGATGGTGTCTTTCACAATTACCTGTCCAATTCCAGGAATTGACAATTGCAGAGGATTCCATTGTGTCTTGTGATGGGCCATTTTGAGGTAGTTTGGGTGGACATTTGTCTTATTTTTGCTCCAATTATTATCCACAATCTCCATTAAAACAAAATATTTTTGATCATTCATTTTTTTTAAAATTTTTTATTTGGTTAAAAAAGAAAAGATAATCTTCCTTATTTCGTCCATCCAAACTTCATCTTTGAGTCTCTCACCTGAAAGGCTTATATATGTTCCCTAGCGGCTGAGCCCCATCTATTCAAATGATGGCCAAACCTCTATACTGTTGCATATGAGGAGTTTCAAAGCTGAACCTCCTCATATGCAACTTGGCCTGAAGTTTTTATATTAATCCCAAAATTTCGCACCTCCTGCGTTTCTCAGGTGGTGAGGCATTGGGATTTGGGTCCTTTGGGATAGATCCAATGTTTTTTTGTCTCAAAGAAAAAGAAAAATCCCATCGTTCAAGAAAATGTAGAAATAAAATTTTAAAATCACATATCCTTAGATGTAAATGAAACTTATTTGAAACAATCCTTAGATGACCAAGAAATGCAAGTTCTACTTCGAAAAAAAAAAAAAAAGAAGTTCAAATACGAGAAGTTAAATGAATAAATATTTTCAATTGAAACTAATATTTTGAGATAAGGAAAAAGACAACTTCTCCAATTCTCACTCAGCTCTCTTGTATACAGTTTATGGGGGTAGTATTTTTGCATATTGTTGAGCCTCAACAAACCATACTTTCTAACGCATGAAAGGAGAGCGGTGATATTACATGGTAACATCTCACTTTCTTGTGTCTTAGGTACAAGTAGTGTCATAAACCTTTCTATTTACAAGATGCTTGATATTTGATATAGTTCCTAGACACACACACATGTACACAAATACATTTTCTTGGCATCTCACTTTCCTGTTTCTTTGTTAATGCAGAAAGAAATACCCCTATTACCAACAGTCATTGCAGGAACACTTTCCTACCCTGAAATGGTGAAATCGAATGCCATCTTTGACAACAATCTCACGGTTTCGTACCAGAGACATATATTTTGCTGCCTTGTGACAGTCGGAACACATTCTCGTGTTCTTAATCACCCTAATGGGTGTACTACTACTATCCATCTTCATCAGTCCATAAGTAATTGCCAACTTCTCAGTGTGACTTAGCAGCAACTTTTCCTTCTCAACCTCATCGATGTTCTGGTATACACAGCTGACATCAGGCACATATCCCATTTTCTTCATTTCATGAACCAACTGATATAGCTCGAAGTATATCTCTCCTGTATCTGGATGGGGCTTCTCTTCTGCAGAGAAAAAATGAATCCTGCGTTCAACTTGTATCCAGCTCCACACCTGCTGGCTCTTCCGCCCTTCAAGACCCATCAAGTCTTTAAGACGCTCCACATCCTCCCATCTATTTGAAATGGCATATAAGCTCATCATCAAGAAATAATTAGCAGAGTTATATGGTTCTAAGTGAAACAGTTTCTTTGCTGCAATCTCCGCATACTCGATGTTTTTATGGATTCTGCAGGATCCAAGAAGAGCACCCCATATGGTAGCATCTGGCTTTAGTGGCATATTTTGAATGAAATCCCAAGCTTCGTCAAGATAACCAGCTCTCCCCAGAAGATCTACCATGCAAGAATAATGTTCAATCGTTGGGTTTACATTATGGTATGTGCTCATACCATCAAAGTATTTCCATCCTTCATTAACCAAACCTGCATTCTTGCAACTAGAGAGGATAGCTGTAAAGGTTATAGCATCTGGCTGGACGCCCATCCCACACATCTGATCAAAAAGCAAAATTGCCTCTTTTCCAAGGCCATAAATGGCAAACCCCAGGATCATACAGTTCCAGGAGGCTAATGTTTTGTTCTGAGTCTTTCTGAAAACCTCATGGGCATTTTTTAGTTTGCCTGACTTACTGTACATGTCGACAAGTGCTGTGGCTACAAATACATCTTCAATGAAACCATTTTTTATAGTAAAGCAGTGTATCTCTCGACCCTGATGTAACAAAGAAAGGCCTGCACAAGTTCGAAGTAAGCTGGATATGGTAGCTGAATTGGGCTTTATACCTTCTTCCTGCATTTGGATGAAAAACTCAACAGAATCCCTGTAGTTTTCATTCTGTGAACAGCCTGATATTAGAGCCGTCCATGATACCACATTAGGTGATAATCCCGAACTTCTGACGCGATCAATCACAGCCAGAGCTTCCTTACTGCAGCCCCACATTGAATACCCTGAAACCAGACCATTCCATGTCACTAAATCGGGTTTGATTCCTTCCTCTTCCATCTGCTGCAATAGCTTTTCAGCATCTTCAAAAAGGCCCTTGAAGGAATATCCTGATATTAATGAATTCCAAGCAAAAATGTTTCTGTTCTTCATATTATTAAAAACTGCTTGAGCACTAGTTAAGCAATTGTTCTTCACATACATATCCACCAATGAAGTTCCTACATATACATCATGGTGATCAAGCCCATTTCTTATCACATAGGCATGAATTTCTTTACCAAAATTCATGGACTCCAATTCGGTAACTGCTTGAATAGCACTAGTGATAGAGCTTGAATTTGGCATGAAGCCCACACTTCGCATTCTCCTCAAAATTTCCAGGACTTCTTTGTATGAGCCATGAAGAAAGTGGCCTGATAAAAGGCAATTCCAAGTTACAATGTCTGGTTCAACACCAGACACTTCCATTTCTTGAAAATAATGCCAGGCATCTTTCAAACAACCAAATCCAGCAAAACCTGAGATAATCGAATTCCATGAAGTTAAGTTACGATCTCTCATTGAATTAAAAATTGTCCTAGCTAGTTCAAGTCTGTAGTTTCTGGAGTACATGCTAATCAGGGAATTGCATATCGGCAAATTTGATTCTAATGCAGATCGTAAAACATACCCATGAATTTGCTTTCCTTCATTGAGAGCTCCCATTTTCCCACAAGCTTGCAGTCCTTTCACAATTGTAACACTCTTGGCTTTCCCACCCGAAAACTTCATTTCACGAAATAAGTCTAGAGCTTCCACCCATCTCTCATTCCGCAGATTTGCCATGATAATCTCATTCCAGAGCAGATCTTCTTTATCCGGAATTTCATGAAATACTTGATTTGCACTCTCTATGCCCCAACAACTCGCATAAAAGTTGATCAGTGCACACTTCAAATATGCATCTAAAACAAAGCCCCTCTTGATCAAGCAAGCATGAATCCCCACTCCAAGCCACGCATCTTTTAAACTTGAGCAAATTTTAAGAACCACAGTCAGAACCTTACTATCAAACACCACTCCTCCACAATGCAACAGGCCGAAAACCTCAAGAATTTCACGTGGATCACCCCCAAAACTTCTAAACTCTTCCAAAAAGGAATACCATAAAAGGTGGTTCCTCACAAAACCCAGAAAGAATGCCATTGCAGCGGACTTGAAATCACCAAATTCCAAGTAGTATGTGACCAGAGTGTTTCCCATGGTATCCCAACTCTCCTTGTCAGGCATTTTTATCATCTGGGCATGCATCACCTTCACTAAATTCAAAGTTCTTATCTCGCTGAACTCACTTAGAATACAAAAGTCCGAAGAGATTTTCGGCAGAGTGGGTGGAAGAGAAGCAAGGAATGGGGTTTCAGGAGACGTGTTAGCGACACCAAGAGCAAGAGAAGAGAAGGAATGGTCTTTTCGTGGCTTGAGGGTGAGTGGGCTTTGACGGAAATGCGGGTTAAGGTGGTGAAATGGAGCCAGTATGTCCATGGAGGTTTGTTTCTGCGAAGATGATTGGGCAGTGAAGAACTGGCGGCAGGGGAAATTATTGGAGAATTCTCTTACTCTATGATGCTGTTTGATAGATGCTATCAAGTTTTATTTTGTGGATAAGGTTTATCCTAACAAAAATGCGCTCTTGAACCGGGAAGTTGCCCGGTCCGGGTTGGAGTGGTTGCAACCCGGTCTGGGCAGGCGTGGCATAGTGGGCATAGCAGCCAAATCAATAGCACCTTTTTCTTTTTTTACAAAGGGGGGAAAAGGCGAGCAGCCAATAGCAGTCGCTGCTCCATTATTACCACAAACCCCAAAAGATAAAGGGCAAAAAAAAAAAAAAAAAAAAAAGGACTTTTATTTGATATATATTACCACACACAAAAAGGCTCCTTGGAATTGCATCTATACAACAGTCTACCTAAAGAAACATTCACGTAGAAAATTCAAGACAGAAATCACAAAGCAAGCATACTAAGGGTTGAGATGGGTTGAGCAGCTGTTGAAGTACTATTTATTTTATAAGTTTAGTATGCAAGGGAAATGTAAATTTAATAATTTATTTTATATTTTAACACATACATTCACGTACGAGCTCAAACTTTCTCTTGTAAAGTGAATAAAAAACAAGAAAGTAAATTTAATTATCTAATTAATATTCTATCACTTGAAAACGAGCTAAAAAAAGCAATAGGTTAGCAATATTGGCATTGCATCTTTTGGCTAGAACCCTGGAGAAATCATGACAACTTTTATTCACTCTCCCCAATAAAGACTTCAAGCTTCTGCTTATTCAGTTAGCACTGGAAGCCTGGAGGAAGACTTATCAAATGTTGCCACTGTGTGATCTAAACCGAGCCTTTTGAGGCAAGCCACAGCTTCTTCGCAACGCACCTAGCGCCTAGAGCTATTAGAATATCAGGTTGGGGTGGGAGACTTCAAAATAAGCCAAATGTCAGATAGCAGAAACAAAGCCATAGTCTGAAGACAAAAACTATGAGATGAAATTACTCACTGGAGGGGGGAAAAAAAGAAAAACCCTCAATTTCTTAATGATCAGAGTATTAACCACCAAGGAACACTTTAAAAGGACCGAAGATGTCTGCGTGACCATAGACATTGAAATCAGGGCTTGAGATTATATGTGCAGTCTGATTCACTCGGTTCATAAGCCCATGATGGCTGTTTCTAATACCAAGCAAACTACAAGCAACCCACAATGTGAGAATCTCAAAGCATTGTGTACTTACCAAAGAGCCTAATAATCTTTTATTGCCTGATAACAGAAACAAAAGGCAAGTTCAAAGAAATCTTGTCTTACATGAGTTTTACAGCCATTTGAGCTGGACGCCTGAACCCAGTTTTGCCATTTTTATCATGAAATTCTTTTCCATGTGCAAGATAATCTATAAATACTAACTCAGGCCAGTACATTGAATGGATTGAAGATTAATAGCGCATCCCAAAAAATGGTTTTCTGTTATGCACTTAGGAAGGAAGGTTAATGTTTCGCTTCACTGTATCACCTAAAAGCATACACTATTACATTTAAGGAATGACTGCAAAGAGTTCTCATTGGCACAGTGCTCTAATTTAGTATGGAAATAATCTGTAAAACGGTTACATAAAGGCAGAGAGGAATATGAGATTTGTAGTTTATGCCTTTTTTTTTCCATTGAATAATGTCCAGGCTCTATGAGCCTTGCAAAGTAGCAGGTTGCATATTTCTATGAAGAAGGATCAAACACTGCTTGTATCAGTCCAAAAGCAGATCAAAAAGCCGTTACTGCAAATCTCTCTAGGTTGGGGCCTTAAAGAGAAACAGCAGGCTTCTATCAAATTTACCAGCGTTCTCTTGGCCGACCATCAGGGAGCACAGGAACAAGCACCTTCTCATCACTTTTTGTCGAGTTTTCAACCTGTTTAATTGGATTGGTCTCTCCAGCCTTCATGGTTCCACCATCTTCATCAAAATCTGGAGGTGTGTCATCTTCTTCATCACTCCAATCGTCTTCATAATCTTCATCATCATTGCCATCGTCGCCCATGAAATTGTCGACATCAGACCACCCTTCTCCATCACTTCCATCTTCTGGCTCATTAATTCCTTCTTCCCCATCTGTATCTGTTCTGGGAGCACCCCTATTAGGATATCGAGGAACAGATACGAGAGAACGAAGTTTCTCCTTTATGAGCAACAGCCGATCCTTCTCCACCAATTGAGAATCACGATACGCTTCCCTGAGGAAAACCGAATCCCTATCCCCTTTCAAGGATACATAGAACATGTCAGGGTGCCTTATCAGCATCCCTCTCAGCTGCTGAGAAAACCGAAACTCCTCTCGAAAATGAGTGAGGTGATCCACAAGGGTTCTCTTCTCAATAGTGAGGCTCAAAATCTCATGAACAACCCCACAAGCATGTTTCTCTTTCTCAAGCGTGCCCGACCTGAGGGCTGAGAAATCAGAGTAAGGCGATATGTAAGGCACGTCTCTGAACTGATATATCTTCCTCATTTCGCCCTTGGAAAGATTAAGACCCTTGGGTAGCGATACTTTCCTGAACTTGGGAGGCCTATCAATAATCAAATCCTTCTCTTCTAGCTCTCTAGCTCTATTTTCCTCCTCGGATAACTCAGCAGCCGAAACTGCAAGCTCAGGATCCCAATGAGTTAATTCTAATGCAGGACCTCGTGCAGTTGGAACAACTGTAAAATATTGCGGATATCGATGACAAATCGTGTCACGAAACTCAAGTGGAAGCCCAAAATCAGTCCTGAAATGGGCAATCCTCTCCAAGAAAATCCGCTTTTCCAATGACATCATCAACAGTTTCCTCAATTTAATAACCAACAAACCTTCCATCTCATTCCTAATCCTCATCTCCTCCAGATAAAGTCTTTCCGCCTCTGGCGTCAATTTGAATTTTAACGAAAAAACCCCTTCTTCCACAATTTCAAACACAGCCGGAAATTTCTTTAGCAAAGCGATAAATCGGCGCTTCCTATCGAGACCCAAATCTCTTCTGTGCTTACCTAACTCTCTAAGAGACATAATTCTATCAGGTTGACTCACTAGAATCTTCCTTATCTTCATCACCAATTTCAGCTTCTTGTCCCTTTGGATCACATTGTCAAAGGGAAGCTCTTTCCTTCTCTTCACAGCAGCTCTCACTGGTACAAATGGGACATGGGTCTTTCTCAGATTACCAAAACTAACATTATTCTGTTGCAAAACCAAACTTTTGCCCCAAAATTGTGACTTCTCTGCTTGTGTGCTTGATGGAGAGAAATGGGATTTCACTGAAACTTTGGGTTTTTGAAGAAAAGGGTGTCTGTATGAGATAAACAATGGTGAAGAAGTGGATGGAGAAGACACCACGAGTTCGGGTTTCATTTTGACCTACTGAGGAATCAGAACAGAAAAAGAAAAAGGAAAAAAAATTAAAAATTAAAAAGGAAAGGACAGGGACGAAGTGAAAGTAGAGAGGAAAATAAAAAGTAACAGACGGAGATGTGAGAAGTGAAGGTTATGAGACTCACCTGGTGCGCTTGGACTTAAGATTTGGAAGCTGAAGCTAGAGCTAGGGCTCTTGGAAGGGAGAGTTGCATCGGGGTTTATCTACAAGGGACAAAACCCTTTGCGCTGATATTTCTCAGTGACACACTTAGTAATCGATGGTCCGATGGATATCTCAACACCAAGCACGTTTTCTGAGACGACATTTCGAGTTTTGTTAAGGCGAAAAAAATCAACACGAAGAAGGCGAAAAAAATCTACAATTTTGATAAATCCCTATCAAAAGATAAAGGCATCTCAGACTTACCACGTGGCAAGCACTACCTAGTTGAAATTGGTACTCCCTAGTCCATTTTTTTTTTTTTTTTTTTTTTAATATTCCTTTAACCAATAATAACCGCTCGATAGAGTTTTCATCTAAATTGAATTGGATTGAAAATATATTTTAGTATT
The DNA here is from genome assembly GCF_901000735.1 of Corylus avellana. Classification (NCBI taxonomy): domain Eukaryota; kingdom Viridiplantae; phylum Streptophyta; class Magnoliopsida; order Fagales; family Betulaceae; genus Corylus; species Corylus avellana. Next base: position 5,664,714 of record NC_081547.1, on the reverse strand, counting down.
TAGTTTGTATAAAAAATCAACAACATCTGATGGTAAATTATGGCGGCCTCTGTCGACGAATTTCGACATCCTTCAGCAAGGACTAGTGGGCAGGTGAGTATGGCGGATTTTAGTGGTAGACCACGACCTCTGGCGGTGGTAAAGAATGAACTATTAGAAAGAATGAACTGTTAGAAAGAGACGTGAAAAAAAAAAAATTTAATTCAAAAAAATGGTTTACAATAAAAAAAAAATAATAATAATAATAAAAAAAAAAAAGTTCATTTTATAAAGATCAAAGAATGTTTTTCTTGTCAACAATTTTTTTTGGGCTCGACCATAATTTTCGGTCATACAAGAAGCAAAAAAAAATATATATATATATATATCAAGCAGAAGAAGAAAAATGCAAAATAAAAATAAAATAACAAAGAAAAAAAAAAGGAGAAGAAATGCATCTAAAACTTATAAATGGCAATCTGAATTGCTAAGCTTAAGTGAAGTTTTAAGTAGCTTTCCATTTCCTCATTTCTGTTATCCTTTCCATGCCAATAAGCTGAGACGTTCTGACTCGGAGCCCGGGGGAACAGCGAAATGGCCAAGAAGCGAGACCGCCGAGTCGCACCGAGTTCGACTGGTAAGGGCCGAGTCGAATCGTCCACTCAGCAAGACCAACCCGGCCACTCGGCCTCATCGGATCGCAGGCTCATCCTCATCTTCGTCGTCTTCTTCATCGTATCTCCCGCTATTTCCGTGCTCGTTTACCGTATAAAATACGCTTCGCCTACGAAACGTACGGAATCGTACGTATTTCAACGAGGCCTCGTTAAAGCCGACGTCGATTACCAAGAAATCCTCGCTGTAAGTACGGTACCAGAGACTAGCATGGTTTTGAAGCTGCATTACTCTGTTTGGTTGCTGAGAAAGTGTAGGAAAAGAAGAGAAACCAAAGTTTTGTTTTCACTAGCTGAGCCCTATTCTCTTTTTCTATGTCTATGCTCTGTTTGATTACTGAGAAAATGTAGGAAAAGAATAGGATTTTTTTTCTAGCGTAGTCGAACAGAGTGTATTAGGTTTTCAATTCTTATTTTCCTAGTTTTTCTCAGCAAGCCAACAAATGATAATATTCTGCTTTAGTGTAGGCGTGAAAGAGAGAAGTTTCAGATTCTTTAGCTTTTTTTAGTTGTATTTAATGTTATAAAAGAAATTCAGGAGAATTCAAAGGTCTCGGAAAATACGTCGCGCCAGCATTATACCTATCCTATACTGGCCTACATTACTCCATGGTATTTCTTATAGCTCTGTTTTGTCATTTTCAAAATTTGGATCATTTTGGGATGAAGCTATAAGTTATTCTTCAACAGTTCTGATTGAACCAAAATTGTTAGTATCACTGTTGAAGTTCTCCCATTTGACTGCTTATTAAAAAAAAAAAAACAAATTTTACATTTGACTGTTGTGTTATATTTTCTATGTTTAATTGAAGTACCATCAAAGCAGGAAGAAAATGAATGTTGTAGAGTTTGATTAAGGAAACTCTAATTCTTTGGATGAAATAGAAGAAAGGAGAGGTAGTTTTTGGTTTAAATATATAATGCACGCATTTTGAATTGTTTTTTGGATCTGGGCAGGAACTCCAGGGGCTATGAGTTAGCAAAAAGGTTTAATTCCAAGTTTACGCATATATCACCTGTCTGGTATGATCTGAAGAGGTAAGCTCCCAAATCCTAAATTTTGTAAAATGTGATGAAAGTGGATGGTTGTAGGTAAAGCCTGTAATATTCTAAATCCTCATGGATGTTTAAGATTTCCATGCTTTAGTAAACTTCGAGTAAGATCTACTTATTCTATCACATTGTTGTATCAATTTCTCTTCATTCTTTTTGTTGCCAGCCAAGGGACCGGCTTAATTCTTGAGGGAAAACATAATGCTGATATAGGATGGATCTTGGAGCTTAGAAAGTCAGGAAATGCTTGGGTATGAGAAAGGTCTTTGTCTTTCCAATTTGATTTCTATATGTTTCGGTTTAAGAGGCTTTTCATTTATTCAAGTTTTACCAACAACAAAGAATAAATGAATTTGATGAAGTTTGTTGAAAAGATGGGAGGGACTTCTTTAAGAGATTGTCAACCATGCAAAAAATGGAAGTGGTTGATCAGTCCTAAAATAACACATTCCATCATCTAAAATATAATTGAGCCACAGTTGTTGATGGTCTTTTGGTAACCTGGATAGGTCATTTAATGTTATTGATAATATATTCTTTGGATATATAGTTGTTACCCAGAGTTGTTCTGGAAGCATTTCCTGCAGAGTTTCTTACGAGGAAGAAGCAAAGGAACAAAGCTATTAACCTTATAGTAACAGAATGCAAGTAAGCTATCAACCTTCTATTCAATGTCCTTATGATAATTTATTCATTTGCTACATGTCAGAAAGGCATGCTTAGGTTCTTAATAATTTGTCTTATTGTTTAGTTCTCTGATTCAGCTTTATACTTACCAGATGCGAATTTACACTGTATGAACTGAATACTTGGGTCCTGAAGGATGAGAAGAATTTTGTGCTATCATGGCAGTGGGTTGGGTTCAGAACTATTCAACTGAATCCAATCTCGTTCTACGCATGTGTTTTTTTTTTTCCTTTTCTTTTTCTGGCTTGAGTCAATACATCCATTTAAGAAAATATTTTTCAAGAACTTAAGTCTACAAATACAAATAGAAAAAATATGGGGTTGGGGATTGTTGAATTTGGGTTAATGTCTATTGAAGCTTTGTCTTAATCAAAGCAGACACCAATAATGGATGGGTATTCATTGAGTCCAATTCCACTCTGCGCACATGTTTTTCTTTTTTCCTTTTCTGCCTTGAGTCAATGCATGCATTTAACAAAATGTATTTCAAGAAATTAAGTTTAGAAGTACATTTTGAAAAATGAAAAAGGGTGTTTTTTTTTGAGTTTCTATTTTGGCCTTATAATGCAAACCGAAATAATAGATTGGTATTCAAAAGTAGCTACAACCGAACATAATAAAACAAAAGCTAGGCATTTAAGTTTGGCTTTTAACTGAGTCTGTTTATGAGGTGCTATCTAGCAGGACTGCAGTAGTAGTCATTTACAAAACATAAGAACATGTCATTTTGGAGAGGTGCTTCTTGTGCTTACTTTCATGTCTATTGATGGAAATAATGGTGTGGTTAAGAGCTTTCCTTTGGTGCATCAAAAACTCTTTTCTATGCAAACTTTATGCTTGCTTGGATGATGGACTCATATCCCTCTACAGTAGATCATTACTGGACTTCATTGACCCAAGACACTCTTAATTTGGAATTCTTTTCTTCTTATTTATTTGATTTTGCTTTTGTTTCTGTTTTGTCATTGGTTCTCCTTACTTGATGACTTTTAATGTTTTTGGTGGCGTCCTTTTAGTGAATTATTTATCAAAAAAGAAAAAGAAAAGGGAGATCACTTACTGTGTAGGAATTTTAATGAAAGTTACTATCCTGCATTCTAATCCCGTGCAGAGTGTGTCAACATGATTGGCTTGTTCTAGGACAGGATGTCTTGTGTTGTTTATGCCTGTGATTAGATCCAGGATCCTTTTTTTTTCCCCCTTTTTTTTTAATAGTTATAAAATAACTTCTTTTTTTGTGGATTTTTCTTTATGATTAGGGAAATGGGATATGATGGTATTGTGCTGGAATCTTGGTCAAGATGGGCAGCTTATGGTATTTTGCATGATCCAAGCATGCGGAATTTGGTAAATATCAAACTTTTCTGTGTGCTAAAATACAATTATGTTATTTGGTTTCAGTTTCTTAAGCTAATATATATATATATATATATATATATATATAGTTGACATGATTAAGAAATGACATATTGCTTCGAGAGTTTTTGTGGCATTTTTTTGGATTGTCTCCTCTTTTTTTTTGGTTATTTTGTTATCCATGCGAAGAGAATTTAGTTTTGGGAGAGGTTTTAGTACATCTCTTTTTGTCATGGACCCATTATTTAGACCTTTCCCAATTTCAAGCATTTAAGATTTGGACTTTTCTGTCATATATATTTCTTTTCCACGTATTGGGATCTTTCTGTAACTTAAAGATATCAAATCATGATATCTGAAATATAAGCACATTATGGTTTCCAAAACAGAAGGATAAATGAAAAAAGATTTAACTTGTTAAGAATTCTCTGAATGTCAATTTGCCTGCTTCATAAATAGATTTGGAGTTCATTTCTTTCGTGTATTTGTGAGCATGTAGAAATTCTCAAATTACCCATCTCAGTTTTGTGGAACTTCAGCAGTAGTGTTTTCTAGAATATGAAATTATTTCATTTACTATTTGCTCATTACTGAGGAATCCTTCTTGTTTGCAAGCCTAGGCACTGCAGTTTATAGAACAGCTTGGACATGCACTGCATTCTGTGAGCTCAGCAAGGAATGATAAACAACAGTTACAGTTGGTCTATGTTATAGGTCCACCACATTCAGAGAAACTCCAGAAGCATGATTTTGGACCAGAAGATCTTCAGAGCTTGAGCGATGCTGTGGATGGATTCTCGTTAATGACCTATGACTTCTCAGGTCCTCAAAATCCAGGTCCCAGTGCACCCCTGAAGTGGATTCGTTCCACCCTGCAGCTGCTCCTTGGTACTGCTGGCAATAGTGCTCGAAGCCCGGCCCACAAGATATTTCTGGGCATCAATTTCTATGGAAATGACTTTGTACTAGCAGGAGGTATTTCTTTCTTGCATGCTTGCTTTCTTCTTCTCTTCGATGTACTATTTCTGTATGTTATGATGTTAGAGGAGCTACATATTTGCTGTCATCCCCTGTTTCTTTATTACTTTAAGAGGCTGAAATGTAGTGCAGTTAATATGATTTGAGTTCTTGCTATGATTTCAGTGACATCAGTAATGGGCATGCACTTCCACCCCTATCAGCGGCTTGTACTAGTTTTTTGCATCATATCTTGTGGATGCCCTTGGCCTATGTGGAGTACCCACTTTTACTCTCTGTTTTTATCCTAGGATGGGAGAGGGTTTCAAAAAATTGGGAGAACAGCGACATCTCATTTTTTTGTGACACAATTTATGCATAAAGCACCTATGTGTCGAGAGTGATCTTCCCAACATTGACAAATTTCTTTTTGGTAAGTTTATAAAATCAGCAAGAAACAATACAAAGGCACAAACTACCTTAATCATAAAAGCATTACCTAGAACCCCCTAGTTGGAAGAGAAACTAAGGCAAAGTCCTCTCTCCAACTCAGAGCTTAAGATTGATGCTATAAACTCTAACATACTCTTTGAAGTTGGGGCTGTAAATGAACCGAGCTGTTCATAAAGAGTTCGAGCTCACCTCATATAAGCTCCTCAAGCTCGGTTTGTTTAATAAACGAGTTGAGCTTGAATGTTAAACTCGGATAAATTCGGTTCAGCTCGGTCAACTCATATAAACTCCTCGAGCTCGGTTCGTTTAATAAATGAGTTGAGCTCGAATATTAAACTCGGATAAATTTGGCTCAGCTCGGTTTAAGCTCCTGAATAATGCTAGTGTTATTCATATACATATACTAAAATTTGCTAGTGTATACCGACATATAATATATATATAGTAATTTATGTAATTTTTTTAGTGTTCACCTTAGCAATTTTATGGAGTAGAATCAATGTAAATGCCCACTAAAAAAGAAAATTGGAATCTAACTTGAGCTCGAGCTCGGCTTGTTTAATCAAATGAGCCAAGATCTAATCGAGCTTGAACTTGGTTGATTTTTGTTGAGCCGAGTTTGAACTCAAGCCTACTTTTTTTTTTTTTTTTTTTTTTTTTTTGAGTCTAGCTCAAACATTCAATACTCAATTACAACCCTATTTGGAGTCATCCATTTTCTTGAGTTAACATGGGACTATGTATGGCATTGATTCTTTCCCTAACACAAGACATGATCTCTTGGGATACATTGTGGCTAGAACAATTGATTGATAATTATATGGAATCTGCTAAATTCTTTAATAGTTTCTCATTTGCAAAATAAGTGTCCTCCATCTCTTGACATGTTATTGAAACTTCAGGTTTGGGTGGTGGAGCTATTACTGGAAGGGATTACCTCTCATTGTTGGAGAAGCACAAGCCTGTTCTGCAGTGGGAAAAGAATAGTGCGGAGCATTTGTTCTTTTACTCTGACGGTAACGATATCAAGCATGCAGTTTTCTATCCATCATTGTTGTCGATTTCTGTGCGGCTTGAGGAAGCTCGTTCATGGGGATGTGGCATCTCAATCTGGGAAATTGGACAAGGTCTGGATTACTTTTTTGATCTTCTGTAAATAGGGCAAGTTGGTCCATCTTTTGACACTGTAGACACTTCAGATCATTAGTTTTCTTTTCGAGGAAATATCATTTGTATCTTCATGTGTCGAAACTGTAACAAAAAAAATTTCATCACTGCAGAATTAATTCAAAGAGTTCTTATAAGATCTAAAAAGTTGATATTTGATCTTATTGCAGTTACCTTCAATCCAAAGGCCATGTTTCTGTGAACTGTACAGTTGCTTGTGATTCAAAGCTAATTTTCTTTGATTTATGCCATAAATCCACTCTATTCTATTTGATGCGCTTGAGCCTGCACTTTTTATACAATTGAATGGCTTTGGCTACGGTAACGCCGAGTTAGAGATTCGACAATTGGTTGTCCTCCATTGTTTCCCAGAGTGCTTCTTGAGCACCCTCTGCAACTCACTTTTCATGAACTCAACAAAGCTTTGATTTTAAGCATCAGATGTATGGATACTTGCATTTGAAACAGTTATAGTAACACACGTTAACCTTCAAATGAAATGGTTTCATCTTGGTTTTTTATTGCACTTAACTATGGGTTCTAAAACGAAATCATCTTCTTTTTTTTTTTTTTCTTTTTTGTTTTCGAAGAACAAATTTTTCTTTTTCAGCTGAGCTTATTGTCTCATTATAAATTTGGAAGTAGCTGAACAGGTGTCGGTGAATCTTGTTATAAGTAAAGACACCATTTCCTTACCGTGCCAGACATGTAGGCCATCTTTGTTAATGGTTTTGTTCTCTTTCTCAAAGTAAAATACATTAACTAATTAATAACCTAAAATATAAAACACTTTTCCAAAAAAAAATATAAAAACCTAAAATATAAAACGCTCTTCAAAACATAAAAATTGCATTTATTTTTATGTTATATTAGAAGACTTTTTCAAATATATATATATATATATATATATATATATAACACATTAACAATTTAACATCAACAGCTTTCGCGCTAACACGCTTATCTATTACTTATTCGTTGCAACGATTTTTTAAAACTCAATTTGTTATTCATGTCAAGATTTTATAAGCGATTGTGAATAACATGACATAATTTCAACAATTAAATTTGAAATCAATGATTACAGTTTAATGAATTCTAAAGAAATCATAATCCAAACTGTAAACGTTGATAATCAAGATACATTGAGGAAGGTGTGATGAAACGAGAGCAGCTTAACCCGCATGGAGTTTCTCTTCATTTTTTTGGGTGTCCAGATTATAAGTAGTACGGTACTACAGAGTGTACTATATATATAGTTCTTGAGTTTCTAAAAGCTTCTTCAGGACATTTCTTAGCCACACAATCGGATGCAACGAAAAGCCATCCAACCATCCAACCATCCACAGCCCTCATGATCACCACCCTCTCATCCTCACTTCCCACGTGTCACGCAACCAGTGGAAGAAAGATCATCTACCATGCCATGTCAGCACCGCCCGCCACTCAAAATACAACCAGCCAAATTGCAGACGCTGAAGCTAAGGCTTGTCATCCTTTGCTCCCTCTCCACCCATCATCCTTGAAAGCAGAAAGAAACAAAATTCTGCACAAAACCCTCCATTTCTCATGGTGATTAAATCTTTCCCATCATTTCTTTGAGAGCCCTAGAAATTCTGTGACACAGAATATGCCATGGATGCCCTGAATGCAGCAAGCTTGACTCCCTTGTCTGTTCTTTGTGACAAAAAAAAAGAACCCAGAAAAATCACATCACTCCCTACCACTTTGCCACTTAAGTTCTCAAATTCTGCTACTTTTATCACTACTCCATCAACTTTACAAGAATGTTTATCAAGGGGTTTTCAAGGGGGTCTAGTTCTTTTATCTTCAGCTCTAAATGCTGGCGTTGCCAGAGCTTTGTCGTATGAGGAAGCACTTCAACAGACTGTCAATTCCATATCTGGGGACTTTGATGCAGGTGGGGTTCTTGATAGTGTTTTAAATTTTGGAACAGAGAATCCTGCAGTTATAGCGGGTGGCGCCGCCATTCTGGTGGTTCCGCTGGTATTATCTCAAGTTCTGAAGAATTCTAAGCCATGGGGCATTGAGTCTGCAAAAAGTGCTTATGCAAAATTAGGTGAAGATGCCAATGCTCAGTTGCTTGATATAAGAGCACCAGTGGAATTTCGGAAAGTAGGTAGCCCAGATATCCGGGATTTGAGGAAGAAACCGGTGTCTATTGCTTACAAAGGGGAAGATAAGCCGGGGTTCTTAAAGAAGCTTTCTTTAAAGTTCAAGGAACCAGAAAATACTACATTGTTCATTTTAGACAAGTAAGAATTTAAATTCTTATAGTGTCTTCCTTACCTTCTTTTATAAGTTTTATATATATAATTCCAGTTCGTTTGGAAAACTAAGAGAAAGATAAAAGAACTTGACCAGAAAAAGTTATACGTGCAGCTTTTAGATTGTTCCTTCTGAAACTTAGCATTCTTAATAGATAATTTAGTATCCCTTTAGCGTCAAGAGTACAAATATCGTGTATTTTTGGCTTGTTTATTCTATAATATTGAACGAGATTGAAAGGGAACCATACCTACTACCTGAACAAAAATCAACTTATTATGTAAATATTGTGAAGTGTTTTTATTTTTTATTTTTTTGGTATGTCGATTTCTTTCGAATAAATTAATCATGCACTAAGGTAATAGGTTCAACATCTACCTGATTTTTTTATATTTATGGATATTCCAAAACCCTCCTAAGTGAGGATTCCATGCTGTTCTTAACATATAATGGTTATCAGTTTCTCTCTCCTGTCTGGATGGGGAGCGCTTATAGAAGCAGGCAGGACTTATTAAAATAAAATTAGCCTAGAAATGGTGTAAACTTATATGACTGTGATATACTCTTGCCAGATCTTGCAGGTTCCAGAATTTAATTAGTGAATATATAAAAGTAGCGTATATATTTTATCTCAAAGGATTGTTGATATTGGGTCGATATCTGCAGCCTGCATCATGATCACTTTTTGACCAAGTGAGGCAGTTGATATAGGTTTGTGATTGTCTGGCGAACTAGGCAATGTCTGACTTGATCTTTGTTATTCTAAGAGCTAACGAATGGAACTGATGTTGCTGAATTTGTGATGAAGCCAGATTTGATGGAACTTCCGAACTGATTGCTGAGTTAGTCACTGTAAATGGATTCAAAGCTGCGTATGCAATAAAAGATGGTGCAGAAGGACCCCGAGGATGGATGGTCTTCCCTTCTTTCTTTAGCTGTTTACTTTGAATACATTGTTATTGACATCCAGATATTATGTTTGTCAGATACATTGTTATTTGGAAACTTTAACATGAGTTGTAAATTTGCAGAATAGTGGTCTTCCCTGGGTACCTCCAAGAAAAGCATTAAGTCTTGATCTTAGCGGTTTGACTGATGCTATTAATGACGCAGTTGGAGTATGTTTCTAAGCTTTTAGTAATTTGTTTACCATATTATTGAATTCGTTGCGTAATTGAAGATTTTTGCTCTACTTGAACTATTGGATGCCCATTTGTCCTTTATCTCTTGTAGCCTTTTTTTGTGGTTCCTTATCTATCTTAATTTCAAAACATTGATATTTTATTCTAGTTGATGTGTTGATCATAAATTTAATTTTGGATAGTGTAGAAAACCTTATACATATATGAAGTTAGTTGAAATTAGGTGGTTGATGTGTTGACTAGTCCTACTGAACATCAATATTTTTGTATCTGTCTCATTCAGAACATGGAAAGTAAGTTTCAATCAAGTTTTATTGTGTTGAGTTAATACTTTGCTCAAATGAAGGACAACTCTTTCTGGAGAAGTGCTACACATTCCAAATTTTCTTCTCAAAAGTTGGTTCCCAAATAATGTGTCACAATCTCATGAGATTTATTAATTATTATTTTGGAAAATGTGTCATCAACTCATAGGATGGTGACATATTATTTGGGAACCAACTTTTGGAACAAAAATTTGGGATGTTTAGCATTTCTCCTCTTTTTGTCCCACAATAAATGATGTGTTCTTTTTTTTTTAGTTTTCCGAGAATAGATAAAAATTAAAAGCATTTGTCCGTTAACTTCTCATATTATCCTTAAATTTGAACCCTCCTTTTTAAAATTTGAACTCATATTTTTTCAAATTTGAACTCATCTTTCTTGGTCGTTTAAAGTCATTTTAGGAAGTGCATTACAGTAAGATGCTTGCCATTTGATTTACTAGAAAATTTGGAGGATATAAAACAGTTTCTTTTACTTCAGTGGCTATATGAAATATTCTATTTCTGATAATTGTTGCAAGAATGACTTTGTTCTTCATGATGGGAATGATATTGTCACTTAGGTCTAAAATAAACGTTTTTTTAATTACTAGATAGTACATATATTTTAACATCATTATATATCATTTGGTAAATAGATTTGTTACCCTCGTAAAGTCATCTAATCAGGCGAAACAAAAGTGAAGATGCCGGTTTCAAGGGGCCAGCAGCAATCCCCTTGGCATATCTTTTCTTTGAAATGTTTTGCCCTTTCTCCATGCTTTCTAATTGAGCATTATAAGGTTTATGATGGCGATTAATGTGCAGGAGGATTCAGATGCTGTATCTCTTACCCTTGGGATTGCTGCAGCCACTGGAATAGGTTTATTGGCTTTTTCAGAGGTTGGGGTGATGACGCTTTGTTAATTGCTTTTTCTATTTTTTTTTTTCTCCGTATTTGATTTGACTTTCTATTTGACATGATTCTTGTTATGGGAGATGGCATTTTATGGTTTTGCTCTATCTTTTCAGATAGAAACAATACTCCAAGTGGTAGGCTCAGTCGCATTTGTTCAGTTTGCAAGTAAGAAACTCCTATTTGCCGAGGTGAGTTTCCAATACTTTCTGTACTTTAGATTGTTTGCTCATAAAATTTTATTGAAGGTACTTCTTGCTGTGAATTACATTCGTTTTCCCTTTGGAACTGCCATGCTTCAAGTTTTAGATGGCCAGCATTATTCCTTAGCATGTGTTTTATAGGTTACTTCAAATTATAATATCTTAATACTTGAATTTACATATGCCTCACTATGGTGGAATGCAGAGTTTGTCATATTTCAATTTGTTTGACTCATGCATCTTCCATTATTTGTTGATTTATCTGATGATAGATTGAGGCCATTGTGTGATGTAGAGTGACAGAGCTTTTGTATTAGTCACACCAAGTAATTCTTCTAGTTTGGATCTTTAGCTAAATTGCTTCCCATGACAGGATCGAAAGGAAACTCTCCAACAAGTGGACGAATTCTTGAACACAAAGGTTGCCCCTAAAGAGCTTGTCGATGAAATAAAGGTATATGAACTTCATGTAAAATCTTTCTATTCCTTTGCCTGAAAATTCAAATGGCAAATATTTTGCACTAAGAATTCATAATTACATCCTCTATTTATCTTGAATTGCCTGGAATTTTAGGAAATTGGAAAGGCTCTTCTACCATTACCTTTGACTAGCAAGGCTCTTCCTGCACCTGCTGAGGCAAGCCCAGAGCTCGCCACTGCTACTATACAAAAATCAGAAGCAGCTCCAGAGCCAAATGTAGAAATAGCTGAACAACCCAGTACTGAGATAAATTCAGTGCCTAAAACTGAAGATAAAGCAGAATCACTTCATGGATTTTCAAAATCACTTTCTCCATATCCATATGTAATTCTCTTTTTCACTACTTATGAATTCTATAATGTTTTTCTGCTCCACTCTTATGTGCTTGGAATTTGAAGCTCATGAACTACTCACTATATGTGTGTTTGTATGTATCTACTTATAGTTTCGTATTGATTTTTACATATGTAGCATATATAAATAAAAATAAAATTAAAATATCACAATAGGTCATTTAAGAGTATAAAAGTAGCATAACAGTTTGGAATCACAAAATATATATAAAGGGGAAAAAGGTAGATCAATCCATTCTTTTTTCCTTTTTAATCTTAGATGAAATTAGTTGTCTGTTCTTTGAACTTGGATCACTAGATTTAGCATACCAGAATGTGTTGTACTACTAATTGGGGGTGGGGGTTAAGGAATCCTGTTACTATGGTCTTAAAGTTCAAATATTTCCAAGCCCAGAGAGCCAAAAAAAAGAAGAAAGAATTGAGCATACAGTGTAAGTATATGTTCATGTTCTTCAAAGCTGTAATCTAACGGTCTAAATTTACCTGGAACAGACATGTTTTTATTGAGTTAATCCTGTGGAATATGCGGTGAACAAATTCTTGTCTCTTTTCATAGTTCTTATTTTTCTCTCTTGTTGCAGTATCCGGATTTGAAGCCTCCAACATCTCCTAGACCATCACAGCCCTAGAGTTGTAATTGCATATCCTAGAGTATTTCTAAAACAGGCAGCTGTTTGGCAAGGGATTTGCAGGTGAAATTTGCAAATTATGCTGGCCTTATATGAAAATTTTCAGCCTAGATGACATCTTGGACTGAATACAAACTTATGCTGTTATGACTTATAAAATAGAAGCCTGCCACGACCACTTTGTTTGTGTTTCTTATGCTATTTTATGTAATCATTGGGTCTCTTTTTGTATGAGATTTTAGTATTACCTCTATTTGGATTAGTCTAATAATATTTCTCTCAGAATTTGAGTAAGCAATAGAAGATGTTATATATGTCCCATGTGTACCTGGGTTTGTGAATCAAAGATGGGGGAGGAGGTAGAAACACTGGATTCTGTGCTCCTGAATATGCAATCTTGACTTGAAAATGCTATCTTGTTAGAATGGGAGTACAAAATTTTGTATTTGATTTTGAAATTTGATGCTCATTTTTTGAGTACTTATTCTAATTTTCCTAAAAGTGGCTTATCAATGGAAAACTTCGAGATTTCTGGCAGGTTAATATTGCATAAATGGAGCCAACGGCAGATTTGGCATACTTAATCATATGTTGGGAAAAAAGAAATTCCCTATTATTTCAAGCAGGATAACATAGTGCATGTTGATTCTGAATGATAGAAAATCAGACAGCTTTTTGAAGGCAAGGCTTAGGGTCTGGTTATGAAACATAAGCACAACTCTCTCAAAATCATTATCAAACAATTTCTCCTAAAAAAGACCTGTGACAGGCTATCGTATCTTTGTGCTGAACTATGTCCAAGGCATCATGGCTTTTATCGTTGAAGGGGATGCCTAGATCCTGACAATAACCATTTTGTGCTTGGAAGTTTGATATGGACACAACACAAACCCAACTTATAGCCAACTTCTTTCCTACGTGCCATCTAAAAAAAAAAAATATTTGAGAGAGGATTTTGAGATTCTAAAAATTTGGAAAAAAAAAACAATTTATTTGGTTTAAAATTCAAATTTTTTTTACACATAGAAGAGAAGTTGACTATGAGTTGAATTTGTGTTGTGTCCATATCAAACCTCTTGTGCTCATGCCTTGCCTGAGTATTTATTCCACATAATAGTGTTGGCTTCAAGTAGATGGGGCGCTAGAAAGTACACAAATCAATTTGAAAAATGTTGAGTCTCTTTGCTTTTGTCTACTGTTAACATAATTATAAATGACTGAACCCAGTTAGAAAAATGGCAATGACTTGATGTGGGAATTACCACAAAAAGAAACTTGGATCTTAGAATTATGGATTTCTTTTTCTTTCTTAAGCATTACATGACTGTTGCAGACGAAGACTGCATATAAGTATATATGGAACAAATTCCCAGAGGGCAGCAAAACATGGCATCTGAATGTTCCAAATCTCCTCTTTGCAACAACCACCACCACAACAAACAAACCCCAATATGAGGAGAGGATCATCGCCAAAACCGTCGAATTGTTGCACGATCATACCTCCATCATCAATATCTTGGAGCTGCACCAGACACACCACACAACTGTTTCAGAAAATTTTACCAAGAAAAAAGGGGGAAAATAACAAGAATTCTTTACAAATTGCAAAATCAAGACCTCCACAACCCAGCCAAAAAAAGAAGAATATTACATATCTATAAACACACAAAAAAATGGGATTATTCTATTCTCATATACTTCATAGTGAGTCATAATGTCCACGTTTTAACCTTGAAAATAGATCAATCATTAAATATGTGAGTCAAAATATCAAAACTGCAATCTCCAACTCATAAAGCAAATTTACAAATGTAGGTTTATGGTAGCCTACCTCCGCCAATTGTTGCTTCAGGCAACCGCTCAATTGAGTACTGGTGCTTGGTAATGTACATGATTGGTACACCAGGGATCTGCCAGTGAACAAGCAACCCTATAAATCAAAATCCATTTCCATGTACTAAAGTGCAAAGCCATTATTAATTTATCATACCTTTCGGATCCTTCGCTTCAAATCTCGATCACAAGTAGCAACAATGTAGCATTTATGCTGTTTCCAACAAAATAGATTGTCTATGTTACAAGAAAGAAATAGCACAAAATGCAACAAGCAAACTGGTAATTTACAAATGCATTCACCACAACAACACTGAAGTGCACATTTATATCATGAAATAGATAAACTTTGAGATGCCAGATTGCGTGAGATGCCAGTCATTGCTGTTTTGTGCATGAGATGTAAGTCCCTACTTGATCAAAGCCCTTCGTCTTGGGGTTCAGAATCACTTGTTCAGTGTACATTTAGGTAAAAGAATATTGGGGACAATTACATTTATTCAACACCTTTACTGTAATTTTCTATAGATGCACTGTGCTTCGAAAAATAGATCAACTTGTGTTTCAAATTACAATTCTCTAATTTTTAATAAGCCCTTCCAAGAGGAGCAATAAGATGTTTTGTTCACATTGTTGCCTCAGTAAAGCCTATGATAATTCACTTTTCGTTTTTTGTTATTTCTTTTGTATAGACATTACAAACATTTGCAGTCAAGGTTCTTTAGTTTACAAGAACTATCGTTCAAGAAGTTTTCATCTTGTATGCTACTTCTGAATAGTATACAACCCAATAGGAAGACAAATATATACATCAAATTTCACTATTAACGATAATGGATAACATACAGCATCACTGTCAAAAAGGAATTCGAAAAACCATGCATCTTATCATATGGATCACACATATATTTGGAGGATTTAAAAAATTCTGAGGAAATGATTAAGTTTTTGGGAAAATTTGAAAGCTATTACTACTAAATATGGGTAACACACAAGAACCTTCACATCAAATTAATTCAAGACATACCTCAGTAACTCTATCAACAATACAGTCATCCGCATAGGTCCCTTTATGAGTACAAATTAGTCTTTCAAAACGAGGATCCTTAGCAATCCTGTCAAAGAAGGAATGGGGAGGGAGTAATAATCATTAGCTGAACATCATTGATCATGAGCACGTACAAGGATATTCTAAAGATGAAATGCTAATAGAAGAATAACAGTATTGCACTAGTAGGCCCATGTGATGCATGCAAATGGCAGCAGAAAAAGGCAATGTTGAAAAATTTGATTGCACAGACCGTAGGATTAAAAACTAAGTTAATTTGTACTCTTTTCTTTTGGTTGAATAAATTTCATCATCTAAACAAAAGAAAAAAATCATTACTATAATGAAAATAATATAAGATCACAACTGATCCGATTCCTACAAACCACACTAACACATGCATCCAACAATCTCGAACCTCTTCAAACTAATATAGAAGAGAGGAATGTGAACAACAATCACAAAACTTCTTCGGAAACGTTTCAGAGTAAACATGGGAGGAGGATACCTCAAAGCAACTCGATATTTCTGACCTAGCTTCTCAAGCTCTGCCATCACACAATCAGTGATGCAAGGAGTGCCTTCAATCCAAAAGGCAAATGGAATCAGTAAAAACAGATGAAATAAAGAATGATTCTCATTTCATTACCTAAGAATTCTTATAGACATCCAAACGATCAAGAGAAATAATATCTTGAGAGATAATATTAGAAGAAACTAACACAACGCCAAATGTTTGCCAATAAGACATAGCACTCGACACCGTTAAAAACCCGCATTCACAACCATGTTGAACTTAGGGTAACTAATCAACACAGCAAAATTCTTACATCAATTGCCAAAACCAAAGGAATGACTAACAAGAAGCAGTGCATGATTCATACAAAATTGAATAAACCAGTGATTCCAAACTCACATTTTGCATATAAGCAGTCCATCATTCCCTTCTCCAGGTCCAACTACACAACAACGGAAGAAATTGCATAAGTTCAGATTAAAAGACAAAAGTTACAGAGTTGAAGTAGGCAGAGGAGTGAACTCTAAAATTGAAAAGTAGTTGAATTTCATTCTATGAATTTCTAATCCAACAGTAAAATTTTCTCAAACTCTGCATTTTTCAACCAAACCCATTTAATTTATAATCAAACCTAACAAAATAAAAACAAGAACACTACAAATCACTCACTTTATTCTGTATAGAGAAATTGATGAAGTTGGTATCTATTAGAACCCGATACGGCGGTCCCAAAGAGGTGTTGTAATTGAAGAAAAGCGCCGATGAAACCTTCGGCCTAAATCACACAAAATCAAAAAAGGTAAATAAAATAATAAACAGGACAAATCACATTCGCAAGTAAAAAATTTTACTTTGCGAGGTCCTTTGTGTGCATTTTGGGTTCCAGCAGGTTTTGTTTGCTGGACTGATTATATTCTTTGTTTGGTTGGTATAAAATATTTCATTCATTAAAAAAAAAATCATAATCACAATTAATACAATAAAGCTTACACATTTCTTGGGAGCTTTTTTTCGTTGTCTTCTTTCTTTTTTGGGTCCAGAACCTGTTGTTTGTAACTGAATCCAGTACATGAAACAAGAATTACTGAAAATTAGAGAAAATCATAAAACTTTATAAAAGAAATAGATGCAGAGGAAATATGTATGTGTGTATATATATATATATATATATATATATATATATATATAAAATTACTTACTTTTTAATGGCTTTTTGGGTGACAATCTTTTTCATGACTGCAAATTTACGGCCTTTCTTCGCTTTCCCCATCTCTTTGACTGAATATCAAAACAAGCTAAGACAACGTTATTCCTGCACCGAAGAAGAGAGTCCCAGAACCCGTTTAGTGATTCAGACTGATTGGCGCACTAGAAAGGAATGGAAACCTATTCTCTCGCAAAGCACTTGGTATAGAGAGATGACCATACATTTAATTCAACAAATACATAATAATAACAATAATAATATCCATTGAAAGCTGGAAAGAAAAACTCACAAAAGTTAAAAATAAGAAAACACTTATCGGTGGTACGAACTACGAACTAAAAGCAATTTTTGTTTCTCTTTGGCAATAGTAAAATCATTGGAGCAAAAAACACATCGAACTAAATAAAATCATACAAAGACCAAACTTCATTCACAGAGACCATTAATAACCCCAAGAGTTGTGGACTTTGACGCAAGATATATAACAGAGAGAAACAGATAAAACCTGTGCGTTTCGTCGTCACTGGGAGAGAGGGAAGATGGCTTTTGACAGTGGGTTGGGGTTTTGAAATTTGGGGATTTTGACGGTGGGTAGCTCGTCGCCGGAGATGTAGGTGGCTCGTCGTCAGCGGTGCTTGCCGTTCGTGGTTTCCGGTGGCCGGCCGTCGGTGAGGAGAGAGGGAAGAGGAAAGAGAGAGAGATTTGACTGAATATGTGGGAAGAGAGTGTTTGAGAGAGAGTCGCGACTCATCAAGCTCGCATTTTCTAACCTAAAAGGTTACAATTTTTATTTTTATTTTTTAAAGTAAAAAATAAAAAATTCACGTGAATAGGGTTTGCCTTAGTGTTAAAAATGCAATTCCCGTGAATAAGGTTTGGTGTTACAGTAATATACACATATATACCTAAAAAAAAAAAAATTTAAAAAAAAAAAGAAAAAAAAAAGAGAGAGATATTAGGGTCAAATGAAAATATATATATATATATAGATACTTAACATTTTTCTAGAAAAAAAAAAAATGTATACATGAGATATGAATAGAAAATGTGATTTTGTAAGTATCATATATATATATATATATATGAAAGCCGAATCATCTTCAGAAGTACCTTAAATTGCGACATATGGCTTGAACTCATTTTTTTTAAAGGCTAAACCGGTTTTTTAAGGCATAATTTTTTTACCGATTTTCATTAATTGCGTTAATTATATTTCAAGAGTTTTTCATATATAAATTATTCAATAAATTAAGTATTATTAATGTCCGAATCAAATAAGGAAACAAATAATATAAATCAAACTATTATGTATTAATACGTTTAGTCAATTTAATAAGTTTTTTTTTTTTTTTTTTTTGGTAAAGTCTACTTAACCTCCTCAAACTACTACCATAATGACAATCTACCCCATAAATTATCAATTACAACAATTTACCCTCCAAACTACCAAAACAATGACAATGTACTCCAAATTTTAATAAAATGACAAAATTACCCTTACTAAAATAAAAACAAAATACTAAAATTTAATTTTTTTTTTTTTTTTTCAAATTTTAAGGTATTTTTGTCTTATTGAAAATTCTATAGGGGTAATTTTGTCATTTTGCTAACATTGGAGGGTACATTGTCATTATTTTGGTAGTTTGGGAGGATAAATTGTCGTAATTGATAGTTTGGGGGGTACATTGTCATTCTTTTAGTAGTTTGGGGGGTAAATTGTCGTAATTGATAGTTTTGGGGGTAGATTGTCATTAGAGTTATAGTTTGAGACGGTTAAGTGGTTTTTACCCTTTTTTTTTTTTAGGGGAAATCATTTCAGTCTCATTAATTGATGAAAGATCACAAGCATAAAGCTCTTACATCACGGAGCAAAAGCTCTGAGAAAATCATTGCTGAAGTCATAGATACATACATAACAATCTGACATTCAAGACCTATCTATGACATCAAAATTTGCTAACACATGACTAATCTTCAGTTGTAACAACATGTATGCTACAATAGACTCAATCCAATACATAGGTAACAACATCCTCCTGCCGAAATTCATCCTCCTCGACTCGCAAGCCATAAAATTATTCACATCCTCAATCCAACAGGCTAGGACCACAAAATACAGGGAAAACGAAAACGAAAAGAAAAACACACACACACACACACAAATGCCCAACTGTGCGGCTAGGGTTCTAGGGTTTTCAAAAAGGAGCTTTTTCTATGTACAAAAAAATCCATTGAAAACTAAAAGGAAGTTTTAATATGTATATTAATACGTTTTGAATTTCTAAAAAAAAAAAAAGACGTCATATATATATATATATATATAATTGATTTTTTCTTAAAAAACGGGTCATTAATTGCGTTAATTATATCTATATATCTATATGACGTCATTTATTGCGTTAATTATCTCCATCCACCGTGCTTGTTCCACCACCTTGCTACCCGGATCTGCCAGTGCCCATCACACCTTTTGCATTGGATCCGTCTCTCCGGATGTGGTTTGATTTCGGTTCTCTCTTACAGTTTTTTTATTTCGTTTCTGGTTGTTTTATTTCATTTCCTTTATGTTTGTCTTTTGCCGTGTATTTTGGCATGTTGTTTTTGTTGCCTTGCCTATTTGTCACACTTTGTGGGTGATGCTCTTAGGGGATTCACTCAAACTCTCCACCTCCCCCCCTCTCAGTTTGTTTTGTGTGCGACGTCGATCTCCTCCGCACCTGCTCTGCCGCCCACTGTCCGATGTCGGGTCTTTCCTCATGTCCCCCCTCGATGAGCTCCAACGCCACCTTCCCCATCAGTTTCCAGTCAGCACGTGATCGGCTTCTTTCTGACTGCCGTTTCCCTCTTGGTGTGATTCTTTGGTTTTTTTCCTGTTCTGTTGGTTTTCATTTGTTGTTTGTCCCATTTTTTCTATTCTGTTTGTATTTATGTTTTAGTCTCTTTATTTTTCTGTGCGCTTTTATTTCCTTTTTTTTTTTTTGCTTGTAATAAGGCTTTGTCCCCTCTCGATCTGCATGCGTGATGCTCTCTGAGTTATTTGCTATGGTCCAGACTTTTGGGTTGGGGATATGAATGTTATCTTGGTTTTCGGGTCGATGAGGAAGAATTTCGGTTGAAGGTTTGTCTACCCTCAGTTCTGAGGAATAAGTACTACATATGCATTAGTTTGAGTCTGCTTGACACATATCTGTTTTTAATATGAAGACAGAAGATTAGTCATGGGTTAATAGATTGGTTTTAGGTCTGGAATATAATACGTCATCTATGACGGTTGTAACATCATAGTTTTGGCTATGGTTGCTTATAAGAGCGTTATGCTCATGATTTCTATGAATAAGAGTCATAAGACTGATATGAAATCCCTTTAAAATATATATATATATATAATCCACATGTCATTAATTGCATTAACTATGTTATAATCCATGTATTTTTCTTGCTAATTTTTTTTCTTTATACTATTCATTTTAAATCATATATAATTATAGGAACAAAGATTTAATTTTTTTTTTTTTTAATTTAAAGATGTGAGATATATTTTTATACGTCTATTAACTTATAATGAAAAATGACGTGTTTAAATTTTAAAATTAAATTATAATGAAGAATCTCGCGTATAGCGCGAGTTATAAGCTAGTTAAAATAGGTTATGAGACAAATAGGTCTTTTGTGGTTTGAGGGACTAAGAAATGCAAAGCATTTCACGTTGGAAGATAGATGGATAAAGTGGTGTGATGCGTGCAAGCCTTTTTGACCGAATGAGGGGATCGCCCTCTCTAGTGCACATAACCATATGTGGCTCTGCAAAGGGAGATGAGGTGCTCTTCTGGTGAAAATGTCACAAGGAAAACATCTCTAAATGTGGTCCCCAATTCTTTTGCCATTAGGGAGAATCTCCCTCTAAGTATTCACAATGCTCTTTTAAATTTGAGAAGAAAATGTCGCTTTATTAAATTTAAAGATCTACTTTTTAGAACTTATTAAATAACAAATCATCTATATATTTTTTTTAATTTTAATAAAATATTGTTATTTATTAGTTTGAGTGCCAACCACTTTAGCTAGTGTGCAATAGTCGTTGAAATTAATGATAGAGTTCTTTGTGCATTTTTCGTTGAAATTATTAACGTTTGCACTTTTGTATGTGATACATTGCTATTTTGTTTTTCCTTTTCGGCTTTCAGACCTATTGGTCGCTCCAAGTCTACGACAGTTTCTTGCAAGGCCTCGCGTTATCTCTTAGATTTATTAAAGCTAACCATTTAGGATGAAACCTCAATAAAATTCAAGAATGTCCAAATCTGTGATGCGGGAGGGGCGAAAGAATTGAAGGAATAAGGAAGTGGAAACTTATCTATAAGTCCTTGAATTGAAGTCATATACTGAAGAAAATTCTGTTATAAGAGTGTTATATGAGATGAATGATGTCTTGATGAAGGAGTTCTCAATAGAAGAAGTTGCTGCTGCATTGAAACAAATGTCGCCCCACAAGGCTCCAGGGCCCCGACAGCCTCATGGCTGGTTTTTATCAAGATAACTAGGAGGTGGTGGGAGAGGAGGTATGTAAAACTCTTCTTGCAATTTTGAATTCTGGTTGTGTAGAAAAGGAGCTTAATTACACTTACATAGCACTTATTCCCAAAACGACAAACCCGACGAGGGTGACGGAGTTTAGGCCAATAAGTCTTTGTAATGTGTTTTATAAGCTTATTTCTAAAGTAATTGCAAATAGAATGAAGGTGATTTTGCCACGTATAATCTCTATGAATCAAAGTGCTTTTGTGTCGGGGAGGTTGATTACGGACAATATCTTAGCCGCTTACGAGACGTTACATTCGATGCACACTCGTATGTGGGGGAAGGAAGGGTATATGGCCATAAAATTGGACATGAGTAAGGCATATGACCGAGTAGAATGGAATTTTTTAGAGGCCATTATGCGAAGAATGGGGTTCACAGAGAGATGGATTAACCTCATCATGACATGTGTTCGTACGGCTAACTATGCTATTTTGGTGAATGGTGAGCATGTTGGTCACATTTATCCGTCCCGGGGCATAAGGCAAGGCGATCCCATTTCCCCGTATTTATTCTTACTATGTGCGGAGGCATTAAGTTCTCTCCATGATAAGGCGGGGAAAACAGGGTATATTGAAGGAGTTCCCACCTCCAGAAAAGGTCCTAAAATTAATCACATCTTTTTTGCAGATGACTCTTTATTATTTTGCAGAGCTGATTTAAGGCATTGGCACCGGATTACGGACGTTCTAAGTATTTACGAACGTGCTTCCGGTCAACGTCTGAACAGAAACAAAACTGCTATATTTTTCAGCAGAAACACAGCGCCCCGGGTGAAGCAACAAATTTTAGAAGTGGCTGGCATCCCAAATTCACAAAGATTTGACACGTACTTGGGACTTTCGGCACTCGACGGAAAGGCTAAGGTGGCTGAATTTCAAGGAATCAAGGCTCGGGTGTGGAAGAGGTTGCAAGACTAGAAGCTGAATTTTCTATCTCAAGTTGGTAAAAGAGATCTTGATTAAGGCGGTCATGCAAGCGATCCCTACCTACAGCATGAGTGTTTTTCTCCTTCCAAAGGCTTTGAGTAACGACCTCAACTCAATGATGCAAAAGTTTTGGTGGGGACATTGATCCAATGACAATCGTATCCATTGGATGAGTTGGGAAAAGTTGGGGGTAGCCAAAGCAAATGGTGGCATGGGTTTTCGAGACCTTGGTATTTTCAATCAAGCCCTCTTAGCAAAACAATGTTGGCACCTTTGGATTTCACCGGAGAGCTTGACGGCAAGAATTTTTCAAGCAAAATATTATCCAAATGGCACAATTTTGGAGGCACAATTGGGATCTAAACCCTCCTTCACGTGGAGGAGTTTCCAAGGAGCTAGCAAGGTGATTAGTGAAGGTTTGTTGTGGCGGATAGGGGCTGGATCTACAGTCAGAATCTGGGGTGATAAATGGCTCAATACTCCATCTACTTACATGGTCACATCTCCTCCAAAGATTCTTAATGAAGCAGCAAAGGTGGAAAAGTTGATTGACCAAGATAGGAAGGAATGGAACTCAACGCTCATCGGGGCAATTTTTAATGAAGAGGATCGGGTGGCCATTACCTCCATTCCGATTAGCTTCACGACCCAGTCGAATACATTGGTGTGGCGAGGAACGAAGAACGGAGCGTTCTTGGTAAAAAGTGCTTATCACATGTTGAAGGAGCAAGAAAGTAGCAACCTACCGGAAAGTTCCATTCGAAGAGGGCAAAATACTATATGTAAAAGTATATGGGATTTGCACTCTCCTAATGTCGTGAAAAATTTTATGTGGAGAGCATGTAAAAACCTACTACCGACAAAAGAAAATTTAATGAAGAAGAAGGTGATTGAGGAGTCCCTGTGCCCCATTTGCAAGTCAGAGATTGAAAACACTTTCCACGTCCTTTGGGACTATGCGGCGGCTCGGGATGTTTGGGGAGTGAGTCGAAAGTTTTTCTAGAAATGTTCATTCTCTGTTTCAGACTTCTACCACGTTGCAGGAGCTGTACTGGACATGGGGGGTGGGGAGAATTTTTGGCTATTCTCAGAAATATCGAGAAGGATTTGGCTGAGAAGAAATGGCTAGATCTATGATGGAAGCTTCGTCCACCCAAACCAAATAGCACGTGAAGCGGAGCTGGCAGTGCAAGAATACGAGAAAGCCAATGGAATTGACGACCTTATAAGCAGCGAACGGACCGGAAGCCAATTGAGGTGGACTAAACCGGATAAAGGGTGGGTAAAAGTGAACATTGATGCAGCCTTGGACAGGAAGGGTGGAAGAATGGGCTTTGGGATTATTCTGAGAGATCATGAAGGTAAAGTCTTAGTGGCAAAGAGCATTGTGCGGGCTGGCTCACTGGACACATCAGCTGCTGAGGCTATGGCTGCTTATTTTGGGGTTATTGCTGGCCATGAACAAGGGGTGTGACATCTGATTTTGGAAGGGGATGCAAAGCAGATAACTAACGCCATCCAAGACGTGTGCCAAAATTATAGTTTGATTGGTCACCTAATAGATGATGTAAAGACTAGTCTTAGTGATTATTCAAAATGGAAGGTAGAACATGTGCATCGTGAGGCGAATAAGGTGGCGCATAATTTAGCAAAACTGGCTATTCAGCAGGCCACAGATAGTGTATGGTTGGATGAGGGACCTCCTTGTATTAGAGACATTTTATTGGCAGAGCAATTGCTTTGTCAATGATCCATTTATAATATGATTCAATTCTTTTTTTCTTTTTTTTTTAAAAAAAGAGTGTTATATGAAACGTTGCTTTCAGAAAATAAGTAAACGCACAACATTTCAACATATTTAACCAACTTAAATGCATGTTTAACC
>NC_081547.1:5634809-5639976 GCF_901000735.1 Corylus avellana | reverse complement strand
ATTTTGATTTCTTAATGAAAATGCATGGACAAATTGGATTATTCTCAAATCCTTCTTTCAATAGATATTCACTGAGACGATTGTACCACATGCGTCCGAATTGCTTTAACCCGTATTAAGATCTTTGTAGCTTGATAGAATAAATACTTCGAGATTTCGAATTATATGCTTCAGACATTTTGTATCCTTAAGGGATTTTCATGTATATATCATTATCAAGTGATCCATATAAATATGCTATAACCACATCCATTAAACGCATATCCAAACTTTCTGTAACTACCAAGCTAATAAAAAATCTAAATGTAATTGCATCCACTACAGGGGAATATGTTTCTTCATAATCAATACTAGGTTTCTGCAGGAAACCTTGTGCAACAAGTCTTGCTTTGTATCTCACAATTTCATTTTTCTCATTTCGTTTTCGTACAAATACCCACTTGTATCTAACAGAC
This sequence comes from Corylus avellana, assembly GCF_901000735.1. Classification (NCBI taxonomy): domain Eukaryota; kingdom Viridiplantae; phylum Streptophyta; class Magnoliopsida; order Fagales; family Betulaceae; genus Corylus; species Corylus avellana. Next base: position 5,639,521 of record NC_081547.1, on the reverse strand, counting down.
GATACACCTTCAGGTGTTTGGACTACAGGTCCAAATACTTCACGTTTTGCTAGTGAGTTCAATTCTGCCTGAATTGCTTCCTTCCACATTGGCCAATCATTTCTACGTCGACATTCTTCGACGATTTGTGGTTCAATATCATCATTACTTCTGGTAATGTCAAATGCAACTTTAAATGAAAATATGTTGTCGACAACAATTTTGTTTCTATCCAATATTTCTCCTGTACTTACATAATTTATTGAGATCTCATTATTTTCAGGTACCTGTTCCTCTTTAGGAGGTAACTCTTCAGGAGATTTCTCTTCAAGAGGTTCCTCTTCGGGGGATTCCTTTCCAGGAAAATTTTGTACAGAAAGTTTGGATGGATCAATTTTCGTTGCCTGTTTTGTGGGTAAGGCCTCTTCAGGAGCGCCGATTTCATTTCCTTGTGCTTTTCTCTTCCGGGGAATCTTATCTTTTGCACCAATAGGTCTTCCACGCTTCAGGCGTGCCTTAGACTCATTGGCTGCTGTATTAATTGATTGTCCGACAGGGACTTCTATCTTCACTGGAGTATTAGCAGCTGAAATGTAAGACTTAATTATTTTCTTGTTGTCAGTAAATGCATCTGGCAATTGATTTGCAATACTCTGCAAATGAATGATCTTTTGAACTTCTAGTTCATATTGATTTGTACGAGGATCAAAATGAGATAACGTTGAATTATTCCAAGTGATTTCTTGTCGTGCTTCTGACAACTACTTTTCTCTCCCTAGTGATGGGAATATGTTTTCATCAAAATGACAATCTTCAAAACGTGCTTTAAAAACATCACCATTTAAAGGCTCAAGATATCTAATGAAAGAAGGAGAATCAAAACCAACATAAATTCCAAGTCTACGTTGAGGTCCCATCTTAGTGCGTTGAGGTGGCGCAATTGGAACATATACAGTATAACCAAAAATACGAAAATGAAAAATATTTGGTGGTTGACCAAATGCAAGTTGCAAAGGGGAATATTTTTGGTAAGCTGTTGGTCTGACCCGAACTAATGATGCAGCATGTAATATTGCATGTCCCCAAGCAGAAACAGGTAATTTTGTTTTCATAAGTAAAGGTCGAGTAATTAATTGAAGTCGTTTAATAAATGATTCAGCTAAACCATTTTGAGTATGAGTATGAGCAACAGGATGTTCAACATTGATTCCAATTGACATGCAATAGTCATAAAATGCTTGAGATGTAAATTCAACCGCATTATCCATCCGAATAGATTGAATTGGATAATCTGGAAATTGTGCTCGTAATCTAATTATTTGAGCAAGAAGTCTAGCAAATGCAACATTACGAGTAGAAGGCAAGCAAACATGTGACCACCTCGATGATGCATCTATTAAAACCATAAAATATCTAAATGGTCCACATGGAGGGTGAATCAGCCCACATATATCTCCTTGAATTCTTTGTAAAAATGATGGAGATTCAACAATTACCTTAGAAGGAGATGGTTTGATAACAAGTTTACCTTGAGAACATGCAGCACAAGGATAATCACTTGGTAAAAGAATCTTCTGGTTCTTTAAGGGATGCCCATGAGAGTTCTCAATTATTCGACGCATCATAATTGTTCCTGGATGTCCAAGACGATCATGCCAAAGCATAAACATCTTTGGATTAGAGCACTTCTGGTGCATCACAACATGTGATTCAATTGTTCTTATTGTTGTATAATACAACCCGGAAGAGAAAGCAGGCAGTTTTTCCAATATGAGCTTCTGGCCCAAAATTGTTGAAGTAATATAAAGATATTCATCACTGCCTTCATTAGTGGTTTCAACATGATAACCATTTAGACGAATATCCTTAAAACTAATTAAATTTCTTCTAGATTTAGAAGAATACAAAGCATCATCAATACAAAATTTTGTTCCTTTTGGCAATATAATATTCGCTCTTCCCGAGCCTTTGATAAGGTTTGATGAACCTGATATTGTATTGACACTAGCTTTGTTTAATATCAAGTATTGAAAATATTTCTTATCTCTAAGAATTGTGTGCGTTGTACAACTGTCTGCTAGACACAAATCTTCACCAATCATCTTGGAATTAATCATTCCATCAATATGACCCATACCTCCATATATAAACAAAATATACATTAAATTTTATTAATAAAAAAGAAAATAACAAAATACAATTAAATTTGACAATGTAAACATATTGTGATTAAGACACAATGAAAACATTTTAATTGTTGTAGGCATATTCATCACCAATCAAAAGGTTAGTTTTTGTGTTAGAGTCTACAAAGAAATCATAAACATCAAGATAAATGTTACCCTTTCCATTTAGAGTATTAAGAAAAATTGAAGAATCTTCAGGATTACTGCAATTAGCAAAATTCATTTTAATCTCATTTTCTTTTATGGAGGCTTGATATAGGTCTACCAGATGTTTAGGCGTACGACAGGTACGTGACCAATATCTTTTCATACCACACATGTAACATTTATCTTCTTAGTTCTTTGTAGGTTTATTCTGTAAACCTTTGTTTTCATTTTATTTCGCCTCAGTGTGGTTCCACTTCTGGTGGTATGGAGCATTTCTTTTGTAAGAATTATGAGTACGTTCACCTTGACCTCTATAATTTTTTTTTTTTCTACCACATCTACGTCACGACCATGGTTTCCTTTATTACCATGAAATAAGGTTTCATTTACTTCAGGAAATGGTGTAGAACCAGTTGGACGAGATTGATGATTTTTCATTAATAGCTCGTTGTTTTGCTCAGCCACTAGAAGACAAGATATCAGTTCAGAATATTTTGTGAAATTACACTATCGATATTGCTACTGCAGGAGCACATTCGAGACATGAAATTTGGTATATGTTTTTTCTAACATATCCATATCAGTGACTTTTTCTCCGTACAATTTTAATTGTTGGTTGATTTTAAAGAGTTCAGAGTTAGTCACTGACACTCTTGAAATCTTGCAACTTCAGGTGCATCAAATCATAACGAGCTTTTGGGAGGATAACTGTCTTCTGGTACTCGTATCTCTCCCTTAAATTATTCCACAAGGTCAAGGAATCCTTTACCGTAAGGTACTTAGTTTTTATATGCTTCAGGCATATAAAATTATAACACATCATATTCATAACATTAGTATGATAAAATTCTAATTTATAATAAATCTCACATGAATCATAATATGCAAATGTTATAATATGATTCATAAAACAATAAAAAATTTTAAGCATATGTTAGAATGTTAATTAACAAAATAAATAATAAGATTACTAAATGTTAAAGAAACTTACAATGAATTGAGAATACCTCACGGATAGGTTTTGATGTTGAAGATCAAAAGAACACAACAATTGGCTAGAGTTTCGTGCTGATAACGTGTTGTAAAATTAAAGAAAATAACAAGACAAGATAAAAGATTGCAATATATGAAACTAGTTCTTCAGGAACTATATATTATTCTTCTCTATTATTGTGTGATTTACATAAAACTCAATACTCCCTTTTATAGGCATGGAATCATAATGGGAGGTTAAGGAATATGAAATGGGGAATATGAAACAAAAGGGTTAATCAATTTATTACATGGATGTTATAGGAATTCTAAAAGATGACATGAATGTGTAGAATTCCAAGAGATGGAACTAAATGGTCATCCACCAAATGCATGAATGCATGAATGCATTCATAACAATATATATATAATAAGGGAGTTTTTAGGAGGATGACACATTATTATATATATATGTTAGAATTCATCATCCCACTTTTACTTGATTATGTATGGCATATTTACAATTTTGCCTTATACTAAAATATAAATAAATTAAGAGAAATACTATTTAGTATAATGTTATACAATTAAGATAAGGACAATAATTTCTTTTGAATAAATTTCCTCCAATCTACTCCAATAAGTGCCAAGTATCATATCTCACATGTTTTCTCTTTTTTTAGGGTATGCTTGGGTGTGTGCTTGAGAGACTTAAAAGTGTGTTTAACACTTAAAAAATCAATTTGAAGAAAAAAAGTGTCCGTTTGGTAAAAAAAAAAAAAAAAGCTTTTAATGGTCCAAAAATCCTATAAATGACTAAGAGCATGTTTGGGATTGCATTTGAAAAATAGAGTTTTTAAGTCAAAAAGAACTTTTGGGCAAAAGCGTAAAAAAAGTGCATTTTGATTATTTTTATGCTTTTTTGGACCTTTAAAGGTACTTTTAATTCTTTTATCAAACGAATATTTTTTTCTTCAAACAGACTTTTTGAGTGTTAAAAGCACTTTTAGGCCTTCAAATGCAATCCCAAACAAACCCTAAAATGCACTTTTGACAATTTTAAATCTTTTACCAAAAAACACATTTTAACTTAAAAGTTATATTTCTCAAACACGCTCTTGATATTCTTAACAGTCATTTCAATAGAAAAAAAAAAAAAAAATTATTAACAGTCATTTATTGTCATTCTACTAACTTAGAAACTCAAAAATTAATTTTTGCAGAAATTCAAAGATATTGAATAACACTTGTCACTTATTAAAATAGGTTGAAGAAAATTTATTCCACATCAATTTGGAGGAAATTTGTATCCTTAAGATAATGTGACACTAAAAATCAATATTTTAAGACACAAATGAGTTGTGCCTCATTTGTGGATCCGGAAGACAAAGAGAAACGGTACAACATATACTATGGGAATGTCCATTC
>NC_081547.1:5606743-5634789 GCF_901000735.1 Corylus avellana | reverse complement strand
CTTTTTCAAATAAGCACCCTCTAATCAGCTTATGTAAATCGCAGATTTTTTTGCGATTTTAAAATTTGCGTTTTTAAAATCGCAATCCCAAACACCATAAAGTTGTGATTTGGTTTAAAATCGCAGATTATTTTTTTAAAAACGCACTCCCAAACGCACCCTTAGTTGTTTTAAGAGGGCAATTTTGTCCAAATAAAAAATAGAAAGCTTAGAAATGACAAAATTGCCTCATAAAAACAACTAACTTGTTCCTCTCCATTTCAAGATCTAAGTCCGTGTGGGGGGCATGCGGACGGAGAAGACTTTAACCACCCCAACCGGGTTATACTAGAAGCAAAGGAAGGCCTACGTCAATTAATTGTTGTACATGAGACTCAAACCATGCATGCCCACCGTGATAACGGTCCTAGTGTTAGTGATCCTCTTTCCCTATCAAATTGCTTTTGCCATAACAATTGTTGAAATTATTTATAACTCATCATCAGAAGAGTCATATAAAAGGTCATCAAGTTTAAAAATATGATTCATAGAAAAAAAGCAAAAAATGAATGAAAGAAATATTTGGGTTTAAATATATGGAAATTAGAAATAATGGCCATATGTTAAACTACCAACAATAAGATAGATATACATATATAGTGGTAGCCGTTGAAAAAAATATTTATATATCCGTTTGCTATAAAACTCTGCCAGCCAACGGTCCAAAATCAACAACAAAAGACTGCCATAGAAACACTTCCATACCATGCCAACGGTCAAAAAAACCAGCCATAAATTTTTTTTTTAAAAAAGTTAGCTGTTGGCTCATTAACAAATATAGCCATTGGTTAATTAAAAAAAATTATAGCGATTGGTTCATTAAAAATAAATTATAGCTATTGGTTTATTAAAAAAAAAAAATCAGAGAATGAAATTAACAAAATAGCTGTTGGTCCGTTAGTTAAGAGAATTATTAAAAAAGTAGAGAAATAAAGAAAAGTAAAAGAATAATATTTAATTGGTATGAGGAAAATATAAAGAAAAATTATTGTGAAGTGTTTGTAGATAGAGAAGTAAAAAGTAGTTTAATTCCCTAAACTTAAGAAAAATCATAGGCTGAAAATGCTCAGAAGAGCTTCTTATGATGTGTAACACAGTAACAATAACAAATAGGTTATGCACCAAACTTCCATCTAAACTTTTTATGGAAATTGTTAAATGTGACTTGAGCACTAATTAAATTATGACACCTATCACCCACAACACGTATTTGTTATTTGACGATTTTTGTCAAAAAAAAAAAAAAAAAAAAAACCGAGGGAACTTATTTATTATCTTTCTTTTTTTTTGAAAATTTATTATCTTTCTATATACATTGAAGCTTAGAACTATCGAAACATTTTTATAATATTTTGAAAATTGGTTAGACCAATTTTGAATTTTGAAATTTTCACTTAAAAAAAAAAGAAATTCAAAACATTTGAGCGTCAAAAACATTTCAGAGCCCGCTCAAAACATTTTCGAAACCTCTTCTTGGCGACTGGCCCCATTTCTCTCAGCCACAGTTCTCCACCGTCAACAACCACTCACTGCCAGCGACGCAACGGAGGTGGATAGCCTTTGTTCTCTCCCACACGCACATCCCTCTCTCTCTGCGAAGCGGAACAACCAGCATTTCTGGGATTCCAAATCTTGCGTCGCCGCCCACCATCACCGTACCCCGCCGAGCCAAGCCGCCGACGAACGCCAACATCCCCAACCACCGCACGCTGCCTTCTGTAAGTTTGCTTTCTCAGATTTCTCCCATTCTTTATAGTCACTATATTCTAAGGCCAATTTTATCTTACTTTGCTATGGATAAGCGTCGCAGAAAGCAAGCCAAGCCAAAACTATAGACTCTGGAAACTGAAAAAGAAAAATCGAGAGAGAGAGAGTTGAACTCACTGCTCGCCATTGCGTAATCGAATGGCGAGAATCAAACATTCAGCTAGTAAGAAAGCGAGTAAGAGAGGGCGCCCAAGAAAATCAGGTCCTCTCTCTCTATTTCTCTTTCTCTCTGTTCTTATCTGTATGTGTATCTATTTGTTAGGGTTTTAATTTTTTTTTTAAATCTCTTTTTGGCTCTTTGAAATCGCAGGTTCTGGAATGCCCTCATCAGCATCGCCTGGTCCGAATACTGTAAATTACTCTCTCCTCTCCTCTCTCTGCCATAATTTGTTCTATTTTTTCCTTTGTACTGTTTGGTTACTGTTCTTCTGGCTGGCAAGAAGTGAAATGTTCCTTTTAGTTCAGCTGAGGGGTTATATTTGCGGAAGTTTTAGCTGCCTAGATCCTATATTTGATTTGAAAATTTCTTTTAGTGTCTACCTATATTTTCCTTAGTAACCAAGCAGAGTCTAGATTGGCATATATTCATATTTTCCTCTTCCTACCTATTAGGGAATTAATAGAGCTCGAGTTTCAAATCTCATGCTTTGTGCTATTGAATGAAAGGATGAGACTAAAACGAGGGGGGGAGGGGGGCGGCAGTGCCAAATAGAAACGGAGTAGAGTGAGGCTTCTGAGCATTTTTTACAGCTCTTGGTGACTTGCATTTGTAAAGTGTTGATTTATTTCTTACTCTGAGTATGGTTATTGTGATTTTGTTTTAGTGAAAAAACTATCAAATGTGATTATTTTCTTTCTTATATTATCTTATTTTTGATACGTTGAAGCCTCCTGGTGGAAGCTCAAACAGAACTGAAAGAGGTTCTCCGCGAAGTAAGTTTTTTGTTTAATCCATTTATTGACTTATTTCTCCAACTTGTTTAATGATGATGATGGAATTAGTAGTGACATGTGGTGCTCAAAGATTTGATTATTTGATTATTTTATAGCTCCGGGAACACAGAGCCAGAAAAAGAAGCGACGATACAGGCCAGGAACAGTGGCTCTTCGTGAGATTCGTCATTTCCAAAAGACTTGGAAGCTGCTCATTCCAGCTGCTCCTTTTATTAGAGTGGTGAGTTCATTAGCTCACTAATATACATGAACATGCACATGTCCCCACTGACATGGACATGCGCTCAGAGGAACAGACATATGTATGATTTGCATTCGAATGTACATTTAGAAATACAGTTACAATATCCTTCTTGCTATATTTAATGATAAGTGAGATAAATGATGCATCGCCTATAAGGTGATGTGTGTGAGCCCTTGTAACTGTCAAAAGAACTACTCAAATACACCCAAATAAGCCTTAATCCCATTTAAATTGTAACGAGTGTCACTACTTTTAGGCATCCTTCTTCCTCTTTTCTCCCGTCCAACTTGAATTAGATCATCACTTTTCCTGATTGATGATCTATCCTTCTCCATAAAACTACTTAAAAAGAAAACAAAAAAGACCTATGTAACTGTTGGTAAATACATTACTCGGCACTATAGAATCCAACTGCATCGATTTAAATCTCTGTGATCAATTTGGGGTAGAGTTTTGCCTTTTGCTGGTCTTATAAATTAATATTCATGCAGTAAGCTCTATGGAATGCATCCACTAACTTTAGTACATATGGTAGCGAAGTTTGAAGACATATGCACTCAATCCTTGTCTTTTGTTGCAGGTAAAACAAATAACCTTTCAATTCTCTCATGATGTTAATCGTTGGACACCTGAAGCGTTAGTAGCACTGCAGGAGGTACATAACTTTCTTCTTATGTAGTTAAGAAGTTTTTTTTTCTTGTTTATTAGTGAGTGAGCCTGGTTGCTTGCCTGCATGGCTAGGGAATGGCTATGTTAATGCTTTTTTATAGATTTCAAAGTGCATATAGCTAGTTTATTATCGACCTGCATGTCTTGGGAATGATCACGTGGATGCCATTTCTTGGTTAATTTTGAAGCACATATTCCTGCTTTATATCAAATTCTGGTCTTCCCAAATGTCGGTTTAATTCATTCTTGATAAGCTAAAATAATTATATTTTTGGCCTAATCCTAAGCATATTTGAATTCTTTGCATGTGAAAGATTCTAATGTATTATCATTTTGAACATGATATGCTTGAGAGTAAGATATTTGTCATAGATGGTGTTGATTGTTGAATTAGTATTGTGAAAAACACCAGTCTGTTCCTCTCTTTCATATATGTTTTATTTGCCAAGTACTTATGACGTGGTACTGTGCTTATGTTTTATTTCCTTGTTGTGAGAGAGCAGCCCAATTTGTGTTTTTGAGTATCATATAAGTTCAAAAGTAAGGACCGATTCAGACTGGAAATTTACAAATAAGACTTGTTGGTATGAGCAAACAGGATCAATGTAACTAGCCCCAAATGCTTTTTGTATATTGACATAAATAGTACTTCTGATGATAATTGTAAAAGATAACTAGCATATTGTTGATTAGTAACAGTTGGAAATCACAAATACTATATAATAACAATAACCTGTGGTTCGCATTATTTTTGATGAAAGTGATTTTCCTAAAAAAGGTTAATTGATCATCCAATGGTGTTAACAATATCAAACGTTATACTATCAGTGCCTCAACATGCTTCCTTGTGCTGATAATTTTAAATTGACAATCATTATCGTATCCTAATCCCAGCTCACGCACCCTGCATATAGATTTTTGTGGATGGATTTAAGTTATACTATTGAGAGACCTGTGTGGTGCAACACTTGCTTCGTCAGTATGATGTGGAAGCAATCTGGATTTTGGTTGCTTTTATGCTTTGATTACATGTGCCACAACTATCCTATTTTAGGCATTTCTTCATTTTCTTGCATCTGAAAACTAATTTTGATAACCATCTATAGTACTTTGTTAAGCACCATTATATGCATGTTTTCACATGTTCTACTTAATTCCCATATCATCTTAAGAGGGGTGTTTCAGAGTTTTCACATTGTGAAAACCCCTTCCCGGAGGAGAACAGAAGCCCCAGAATTAGTATGTCCTGGATTCCAGCGGATAAAGCCTAATCACCAAATTACTTAGGTTTACTTGCAGGAATATCATTATCGCTGGTATACATCTTTTCTTGAAGCTTTCTCCCTCATTCCTTTTAGTTATGTTGCACCAAAACCTACTCTGGTGCTATCACTGAATCCCATTGGTTATGACTGCTCCTAGCTAAGATGATTCTACGTGTACAATAATTGAACTTGACTCTCAACTTTTTCTAGGCTCCTTTCAAATGCCATGGGCATTTTGCTGATGGATATCTTGATGCACCATTTTACTTATTTGAACTCATAGATTAACATGGAATGGAAGTTTTGTGGCGTAGCTTCTTTGGCTCTAGATATAATGGAAGTGAAAAGCATTTTTGATTATCTGCTTCTGACCCCTAAGATTTGAGATAAAAGCTGCTGAATGTGGACAATGAAAACTGCATAGAGACTCTCTCTTGGTAACATTGATTACTTCTGATAAGGCAAATTGTGGTATCTACTTTTGTATTTTGGTTCAAAATTTCAATTAGATAAGAAAAACAGTGCTGTTCTGACTTGTTACAATCATTAGTACAATAAACTCTTATGGGTTTTTCATATCTGTAGGCAGCAGAGGATTTTTTGGTCCATCTATTTGAAGATGGAAATCTATGTGCAATTCATGCGAGGCGTGTAACTCTGAGTAAGTTAAAATGGAGACATTTTTTTTAATATATAAGTCATGGATGAATCTTTAGTAAATAACACACGTAAACATGAAAGATACCTTCTTCTTTTTCCCTAATGAAATGTATTTTGCAAAATTCAGATCACTTTTAAACCATTGGTTGTTGCGTACCTCAGAAGAACATAACTTAAGTTTATGACTCCAAGTTCTACATATTTTTAGTTATTTTTCTGCAAATCCTTGTTCTTTTGGCTTGGCTAGACTGGTTGTAGTGTAATGCTTTTCAAACAGTTCTGCATAATTTGGAATAATAACAAGAAATTTGTGTAGATTATGCTAGGTTGAACGTTATACCTTTCATTAATCTCGTGCTGGAAAGTAATTTTCCAAATGTTAGATGAAGGATTGGAGAAGACATCTATTCCAAATTGGTCAAGTAAAATGCTCTTTTCTCACAGAAACAGTAAACCGAATATTACAAGATATTCTGAAAGATCAGAGGCTACTTCCCCTTGTAATATTTTTGTACTTTTTCTATTTAAAGCTTTCTCTAAATTCTGAGGCATGAATGTCCAAAAGCTTAAATCATTGGCTTCTGCCTAAAAATTTTGTTGTTATCACTGAGCAAAATCTAGATGCTACTTCAAATCAAATATTCTTCTTATACCATTATGCTTAGGATAATACTATACATCCCAAATTTTTTTTTTCAAAAGTTGGTTTCCAAATGATGTGTCACAATCTCATGAGTTGGTGACACATTTTTAAAAATAATAAATCTCATGAGATGGTAACACATCATTTAGAAACTAACTTTTTGGAGAAAAATTTGGAATGTGTAGCACTTCTCTTATGCTTATGGAAACAAGAAGTAAATGGATGAAAATTGGGGAGTCTTGGGCTACGATGCTGTTGATGTTCTCATGGACTTGTTGGACTAGCCATGCATTAAAGCTAATGCCAGTATCCAACATGTCATGTAATCCATGTAGTGGCATGCCAAATATGATTGTTCACAGCAAAGTTTCAGCCTTTCTTTCTTGCATTCAAAATATTTGTAACTGTTTCATTTGCTTTGCAGTGAAAAAGGATTTTGAGTTAGCCCGTCGGCTTGGAGGGAAAGGAAGGCCATGGTGAGAGTGTTATTACCAGTAACCAGAAACATCACAACTAATTGTAAACATTTTAATGTGAATTTGTGATTGTTCTTTGATAGCAGTTACCTTGTTTTAGTTATAGTACTGAGAATTAGGAAGTAGGAAGCACTCTCACTGTCTTTGACAGGATGCATTATGATCAAGTGTAGTTGCTTGATCATTAAGCATGTGATGAGATGCTGGACTGTAAGATTCTAAGTAAAGTTAGTGAGACGACATACAGATTGGAATGTCAAAAATGTTAAGGCCACCATGTGTGTGATATACAGATGATGTCTTACACTATTCATTTGATTTGTTTTTATATTTTCACACCTCAAGTGGTAAGGGCCTTGGTCTTAGTAGTATTCCCATCAAATCTAAGGTTCGAACTCCTTTGAGTGCAAACAATTTCTTGGAGCCAGCCTACCGATGAAGTCGGAGTATTATTCGATTTGTGTGAAGGGAGCGCTTTACATGGGTTCGATGTTATCCAATAGGGGAGTGGGTACACGAAGTGTTTTTGCCTTGCCTTGAAGTCATCATTAAAAAAAAAAAAAAACAACTTGGCAGCAGAACTTGATAATAAAGGGGTTACATGAAGTTTCCCTTCATTGAAACCAGTGAGCGATGTATAATATTTTAATTTCTTTTGTCAATGAGCACAGTTTAGGCATTGGGTGTGGTGGTATTTGCCATGGAGAATACCTCTCAAAGCCAGTGTGGCTGTGAACAAATGTGATACGTATTCTCTCTTCTTTATCTACTTTTGTTTTTCTTTTTCTTTTAGGATATGCAATACTCTGACATCGTGGTGTCTGCAGTTGATGAGACATTTATTGTAAGATGCATCTCTGGCACTAGCATTTTTGACGGTTGAACCTGAATCTGCTTATGCCATTGGTACATCTTCCAACAAAGTTGAGGTGCTCTCTCCCAATAATTCTACAAGCAGCCAAATTTCAAATTTGTTACTTTGTAGGTGTCCAACCGCTTCTCGAGGCTAATTGGATTCTTCACTATAGACATATGTAAATCAAGGTAGTGGTTTTTAATCAATGTTATCTTTTGTGCTTTTTCGATGGGTGATGCTTCTGGCCCTCCACATGAGAGATTTTTGTAGCTTCTTGCTTTGTTTGTTGGTGCCTTTTAAAGGGTGTTTTTTGTTTTTTTGTTTAAAAAAGTGTTTTGATATGACATAAATGTGAAAATAATTTTGTTTTATGAGTATTCTGTTGCCTAATTGTGGCATCTCTTTTACCACAACGAAAGCCTCCACATCACTCACCATTTGCTGTTCATTCTCTGGAGAACTTGTCAAGATGTAAATGAGTTGGGATTTGCTTGGTAATGAGTTGGGGTTTCCCTCGTTACTCTTCGTGACTATTTTTCAAAAAAATCAACATTAAAACATTTGAATTTTTTTCACTTTTTATATTACATTATTCACTATTTATTATTATTCAAATAAAAAAATTACTATAAAATAAAACGTTTTCACTTTTTCATGCAATTTTTTCACTTTTTTTTTATACCAAATATTCTTACCTTTTTTTTCATATCAATTTATGCCAATTACAGCATCTACGCCTACCATTTAGCAAACACCACCTTAGGTCCAAGCTATGCATCCTAGCCCATCTGAAAACGTTGGGAGAAATCTCATTGAAGTTTGAATTCCATTGTTAATTACTTGGGAAATACCTTTTCAACAGAACATATGGCTGCGTCAATGCCAATGCACAAAGAGTATTACATATAAGTTCATTACATAAGATTCAGTTTGCTTATTTGCAGATTGTTTCTGATGTTCGTTAAGTGCTGCTTTTCTTTGTATTTTTTTGCAGCTTGTAGAGTTTGTTGATTGAATTTAAATGTAGTACATTATTTGGATTAGCTTTGTCTCTTCCTTCCTCCTCCCAAGTACCCGTCCTTTCTCCCCGTTTTCCACTGGTTCTCACTTTTGTTTTCCACTGATTTCTCTTCACTGTTTTTCTTACAAAAGCCTCAGCTCATCACCCATGACTTCCCCAAATCCACCAATCTCAGCCTCTTCACCGTCCGCCAATCACTCTCCACCGCTCTCAGCCCCGATATTGTTGGTTTTTACAAAACCCAATATGTCGCCTTCCTCAATCGCTTCGCTCCCCATTGACCTCCATGCTTTCATCTGACCTCCACGCGCTGGCACATGGCCTTCACTCACAGTCCAGACACCATCCCCTTTCGCGGATGTCAGCAGCCTTTGGGATTTTTGTTGTGTTTCTGATTTTTGCTTGGTGTTTTTGTTTTTACCTGTTGTGTATTATGGGTTATTATCTTCTTGTGCCAATGTGGCAGCCTCCTCCCAATGCTGGTTGTAGATTCCAAGCAGGTCAAAGTTTTGGCCTGCTTCATATACTACTTTGTTGGTGCCATTCCTTAGTCTTTTGATCAAGATTCATAGGGCCAGGTAATTTTTTGGCCCATTTCTTATTATCTGTTTGTATTTTTTGCATTGTATTTTCATTTTGGGTTTGTTATCATGGAGTTTACTCATTTGTCAATTTTTAATTCTTTGTAACCCTATTCCAATTTACTTAGAAGAAAGGGAAAAAAAAGAAAAAAAAAAAAGGAACAAATTTCTGTAGTTAAGAAAGCCTGCTAAAGTATCTAAGAAGTAGCTCAATCGGCTGGGACTATGCCTAATAAAGCAAAGTTCACTAGTTTGAATCCGTCTCCCCCCTCTTATGCGAACATGTCAAAAAAAAAAAAAAAAAAAGGACTAAAGTTTCAACTGGCCGGCTGGCCGCTTGTGTTGATTAATCTACCATGGGTACTTTGGTATGGACATCCTGTTCCTCTTAAATCGACAACAAGGCCATGCTTAAGCATCCTCAGAACAGAACATATATTTTTATTCAAATTAATCTGAACAAATTTGTGCAGATGCCTTAAAAACCAACACGTGCTTTCTATATTCAGGATGGATGGCCCAAAAAACGAATAAACTTACACTGGAATGTCATTGATGTGTTGCTTTCTTCCTGCAGCAGATGAGTTATGGTCCTCATCATCCATGCATCTTACCTCAATGATGCAGCCTGAGGCCCTGAATAGATGAAAATTTCTTTATTTTGCTCAATTCTTTTGTGGAATTCCGCACTTGAAGGACCACGCTATAAATGTGAGAGTTGTGAAGGAAATGGGAGGCACGATTGAAGAATATGTGAGTAAATGGTAAGTTTGAGGATACGGATAAAAGCTTAATTAGCTGCCCTGCCTAAGATACTGGTGTGGCATGGGATGATTTCAAATTGAGTTTGTCACCATTACAACTATGCCTTGTTTGGCATGCAAGTGACGTTGGACTTTCCAACGTTCCACGGTACTATATGGCGTTAGACATCGATTTGGGTTTTGTCTGCAGCAACACGGAAAATGCTGGGTTTGATGGGGTATCCAACAAGGCAGCTTAGGTTGAATGACAATAAAGCTCCCAGAGAACCTCACGTACCAAATTAGTGTTCTGACCTGAAGGACAAGAGATAAATTTTACCCTTAGCAATTTTTCAAACGAGCATTAGTTTCTGCTGCAACCAGTCTCGTCAATGAGTCGTATCTGATGCAGCGCTCTACCTCAAAAATGTGAACAGTGCAGTGGAACCTCCAGTGTCATTTGCCAAATAATATCTATGTCTCTTCTTCCAAACTTCAGTGGCTGGAAAGCTCAAAAAGTGGACGCCAAAACAATTTATTGGAATCCCAGGGTTTCGACCACTTTAAGAGGATCGAACTTCTAAAAATAATTTTACACTCAGTAACAACTAAATTTGATTATTACAAGTTATTGTTTATGTCCGGCAAGGTAGCTACTTTAACATTTATTTTTTGTTACACTACAAAAACTTTTATTATTATTAATTGTTCTAAAAGTGGGATTGGAAAGAGAATGCAAGTGTGATGTGTGAACAAACTCATTTCAAAAGTTTTATTTCACACGAAAGTCTTAAGAGGCTCGGGGGGTTGGGGAGATAGTATCTAAGTGGACCCAAATCCTTTAACTTAGGCTTTTGACAAATGTTTTTAAGAGGAAAAATGGAAAAGAAATGGATTGATATGATGTAAAGGTGGTTGATATAACTTAAAAGTAAGAGGAGTTTTGATTTTTTTTGTGAGTGAGTAAAGAAAATTGTTTGTTAATGCTGAAAAACGAGTTTGACTTTTTTGAATAAAAATAACAAATGAAAAAGAGAAATGCTATTTTACATTCTCCAAGTATATGAGCTTGACGTGGCACGCTCAATTCAATCCTAATTTTTTTAAAAAATATATATATATATATAAAAAATACAAAATCAATAATAGACTGAACATTGCAGGTAAGTTGAATATATGTTGGAAGAATACTGAGAGAATAGAAAAAAGAAAAGAAAAAAAGTGTGGTTGCTAAAAATTTGTAAAAGCTGCCTATTGTATGGATTTGAATCTCTCTTTTTGGACAACTACTATTTTTATTTTTTATTTTTTAATTACAACAGGGAAAAGGAAGAAGGGAACCAAAACATAAAACATAAAACGGACTGGACCAATCCAACTAATCGGTTGGTTGTTTAGGGTAAAAGCCTAAAAGCATATAGAATCTTTCTGGTATACTAAAAAACACTTAAATTCAATGCAAGTAATTTTGTAAGGAATAGGCCCACATCAAGATCAAAAAGAATAAGACACAAGAGATTTGGCTCTTTTCTCCTTTTGACCTTTTTCTAAACGTCCTACCAAACATTCCTCCCTTTAACCCTACCTCATCTCTATCTCTATAGCTTTTTAGTGAAAAAAAAAAAAGAACATGTTAGCATTTGGTTAGCTTATGAATTGTCCATTCCAAACAACAAAGCCCTGCATAAAGCTTTCATCAACTTCAATGAACAACCCCCTTTTCACCTTTTTAAAGCAAATTGCCTTTCTCTTTGCTGCAGTTTGAAGTTTGCACACCCTACATCTTCAGCATAATTTACATTCTTTTTCATTGGACTCACTCCACTATAGAGAATCAAATCCTGTGCATTGCCTTTTAGTAAAAAAATTTTGATGTGATAGCCCATCAATGGATCCAACAACACAGCATGCAGCTAGCTAGCTAGAGTCTATTTATATACCATATATTCTTGAGGTCACTCTCATGCATTTTCTTTATGAATTTTTGTCAATATGAAAGGAGCCCCACAGACATAGCCATATTGGATATTAATTAGTTGCTGCAGAATCCGAGAATCCATGGCTCCTGCCTGTATTGGATCAAACTATTGTCTGCACAGTAAGTTTAGTTGAACAAGCAAGCTCAAACACCAAGTACAACAAAAGAGAGAGCAACAATACGCCAAACTCATCTCTTCCTGCATTGCCTTCTAATTTTTTATTAAACTTTACTTTGTCCTTAATTGTGAGGCTTTATATACTTTGGAAAAGCCCTTTGACTTCCTTCCCTAAGCAAAATTCTCTTAAGCCAAGTAGCTAGCTACTCGACACATGATGCTCCTGTTACACATTATAAAATAAGCTGTGGAATATATTGCTTCTGCTCATCCTCAAATATATATATTTTTTTTTATGTCTACTCTTGTTTCTAATTTATTTATTACTTTATAGCTTCTCTTTTATTTATTTATTTATATAATTATTTTTCCTTTTTTTTTTTTTTTGGTTCACGAGTCTAAAAGGGTATTTTTGTCATTATTAGGTTAGATATTGACACGATTGATGGTTTGGAGATTAAATTACATTTACATGTTTTTTAACACAAAAATAAAAAATTAAGAGATTAAAACAAATAAACAAACAAAAAAGTGGCTTTAAAGTGGTTTTTGCGGCTTATATATATATATATATATATATATATATATATATATTTTTTTTCTTTTATATATTTATATTAATAAATTAATAAATCCATTTTCATTTCACTTGAAAGGATCCTTGTACTAGTGGCAGTCCATCACAAGATTCACAACAAATCTCACGTATTTTGATTCAGTGATATCTACTTTAAGCAGGCGGAACTGCATGGTACCCTATGCACCTTCAACCTCATAGAGTACTATAGACAATAGTACAGATATTGTCGTCGAGAAAAAAAATAAATAAATAGAAAAAAAAATTCACTTTGCTATTGCCAAGAATGCGGAAAAATGACAGCGAAAAACCCGGAATACCTTATCATAAAACACTATCTACCGGTGAAACCAAGACTCTATTTCTTAAACCATTTTTTTTTTTTTCTTTTTCAAAAGACAAAAATATTGACAAAAAACTCACGCTACAAAACATAAAAATAATTTCGCATTTATGTTATATCAGAATACTTTTTGAAGCAAAAAAACAAAAACAAAAACAAAAGACACTCATCAAAACACTTAAACACATTAAGAAACGTAGTCAATTATTCCAAAGTAGATATTATAAGTTTAGAACATATAACCGTCCTAAAAAGTATAGGAATTATAGCTATCAATGTTATATTTGGTTTCTTTCATCACAAGATAAAGATTATTTGAATATTGCAGTTTAAAGAGATGTGATTACAAGTGAGCTCACTTGTTTCAAGAAAGTGGGTTTTGCACTTTCGATTACCCGAAGTAAGTAAACTCTACAACCCTTTTCTTAAGCCGTCCAAATTTTACTAATTTTAGAGGATCTTAATCTCCCGTCGCAAGCCAGCTAATCTATGTATCTGTCACTTGTAAGTTTTAACTTCTAAATAACGAAATAAAGATGTAAAAGCTTTGATAATAATCTCATCCCAAATTCAGCAATCATCTGAAATTCTTTGTCCCAATTTCACAAAATTTGAATACGAAATGAAAGATGAGGGGGGGGCGAAGCCCTCGGTGTCCCTAACCCACACTCTCCTCTCACCTTATTGGCCCAAATTTTTGTAAAAAAATCAATGACATTCGAGCATAGAATTTGAAGAATCCAAGTCCAATTGACCGCCCCTAGAAGGGATATTTCCCGGGAAGAAGGGGTGGTGTTGATATGTTTTTAGGTGCATTAAGTTTGGTTTGCATTTGGTGGGAACAGTGTTAACTGAAATAAACTAATCGCCCCAAAAAGCACAAACTAATGATATCCAGTACCAACCAAAAATAGGGGTATAAATTAATTAACATGGGGCGCCCCTCACAAGAAGGCAATTAATGGAGGCATGCATCATGCATGCTTGCCACGTTGCACAAATATGTTTCAGTTTGACCAAAAGAAAACCTTATTAACACCTGGAAAGCACAACTTTGCACCTAGGAAATGGGAATTTTGTTGGTCTAATGAAAGGGTAATAGTGTCTTTTAGAAGAGAGTGCCCGGATGAAGTCTTTGACCTTGTAGAATTAGATTTAGTGAGGGGGTGAGGGACAACTACAGGTCAACGGAATTTTATTTTGTTTGTTTGGTAGGACCTGCCGTTCCTTTGCTGCTTTGTTCCCAAGCATTCATTCAAGCTCTTCTTACAATGCCATTTTAAAGGACAACAAAAAATATAATAAAATAAAAAATAAAACCCATATAATTTATGTTTCTCAAATTCCCTTTTTGGAAACTCTTAAATGCCAAATCCTTTCCCTCCCTTATAGAATCGCCACGAACTCCCCCGGGGTTTCTCTCTCTCTCACTCTCTGTTTATCGATCTCTCCATCTCTTTTTTCTCCCCATTTTCCATTGCTTGAAAGCTATGGATAAGCGTCGCAGAAAGCAAGCCAAGACCAGTAGTTGTTACTCTGAGGGTGAGTTCCATTCAATTTTCCCTGTCATTTTCTGTACCAAATCCCATTCTGCCTCCTCTTCTTTTTCCTTCAATTTTCTGTCATTTCCATTTATGTTGCACTAAAATACCGTCCGGCTTCTTCTCTTTTTTGGTTAAATTTCTTTACGGATTTTATTCCCTTCCTTTTTCTGCTGCATATTTCAATCTGGGTTCCTTCTTTTTGTCTTTTTTTTTTTTTTTTTTTCCTTCATTTTATTTTCTCGCCTCACCATTTTCATTTCAAAGTTAAATATCTAACGCTTCTCTCTCTCTCTCTCGTTTTGGCAGAGGTGAGCAGTATAGAGTGGGAGTTCATTAAGATGTCGGAACAAGAAGAAGATCTCATCCATAGAATGTACAAGCTGGTTGGTGACAGGTAAACCCCTTTTTTTTTTTTAAAAAAAAAAAACATTTCTTTTGTCACCAGAAAAAAATAACATTTTTTTTTTTTTTTTTTAACAAACTCTGTCCCATTCTGAATTCTGACGATGGAGACAGATATTACCAAAGAGTTGCATGTGTGCATCATTTGGGCTCCGAATTTTTTTAGGAATTTATTTATTTTTCTAATTCCTATGCTTCTCATTATTGGCTCGGTGCGATTTTGTTTGAATGTCCATATATATATATAAATCTCTGTTTTAATTGATTTTAAAATTAACGTGTACAGGTGGGCTCTGATCGCCGGTCGGATTCCAGGGCGGAAACCAGAAGAAATAGAGCGGTTTTGGATAATGAGACATGAAGAAGTGTTTGCCACTAAAAGAAGAGAGCTGAAGAGACATAATTCCTAATGATTTCCTTTATATTCACTAGTCTAGAGATTTTCTTATTTTATTTTATTTTTATTTTTTCCTTTAATTTTCATATGTATGTGAGGAGGTACGTAAGTTAGTTGTAACTTATCCTATTTTGCTAATTTAATGTGACTTCTTTTTTCTTTTATTTTTTCTGATGAGCAGTGATTTGTTGTGACTCACTTTATCATTTGTCTTCCTCTTTTGTCTGTCTTTGTTTTTTCTTCTTTTCCCTTTCCAACGCTTGCTTGCCTACGTACGTCACTGTATTTAACTTGTCCTTTGGCTCATATATCTTGTGACTTTCCTGTTTCACATAATTTTTTATTTTTAAGTTAATAAATAGCTTTCTTTAATTTTCTTTTTCTATCTCTTATTTATTTTTATTCGTATTTTTTTTAAAAAAAAATTTATCATATACTGACAAATTTAAAAGAAGAGATGAATGAGAAGTAAAATAATGGCAAGTTTGATTCGACAAACACACCTGAATCGGCATTAGTCCGACGATTAATCTTGACGAAAACCACTTTCCGAGGCCGGTGGTGCAATACCGGTTGCTTCAGTCGGCTTGGGTCTTATTAGAATTTTGATTTAGAAAAATTACAGTTTACCCTCCTAAAGTTGACATCGTTTTTCAATTTGAAAACTAAAGTTTCAATTTTTGCAATTCACCTACCCAAAGTTCCAAATTTTTACAATTTGAGCAATTATATAAAAAACTTCCCATATTGCCACTAATTTTTTATTTTTTATTTTTTACAAAAAAAATTTAAAAAAAAAAATTCGAGGTGGCTGTAGCCACCCCTTTGGCCATCTGGCCATTTTTGTACCCCCAAATTTATTTATTTTTTTTTTATATATATATATATAAAAAAAATAAAATTAGGGGCAATATGGGAATTTTGGGATAATATTGGTCGAATTGAAAACAATTACAACTTTGTGGGGGTGGATTACAAAAATTAAAACTTTAGTGTTCAAATTGAAAAATGCTGTCAACTTTAGGAGGGTAAATTATAATTTTTCCTTTTGATTTTGGACCCATCAGATCACTGTCACAAAGCATTGATTTTTGGACCTTTCTCTAAATTGGTCCGTTCGCACCTTAAGTTTTGTTCAAGACCAATGTCCCACTGTAGATTTCCTTGGCAACCAAATCTATAAAAAATAATTACAATAACAAAGGAAAGATTCAATAGGAAACAAAGCAAAACCAGAGCCATTTGTAGCATTGGTGTTGGTGCATTCTAATCAAAGTTTTAGTCTTTCAAGAAAGTGATTAGGTAAGGCAAGAGTTCGAATATGTAAATTACATTAGTTCTTATTGGTGCTCTAATAGGTCCGGGTCAGGCTATGGCTCAATTAAAATTGAGAAAATGCATACGATTCTCACTGTCTAGGCTGTTTTTGTATAGCTCCTAGCGGATAAGTGCTACTATGACCACATCCAAATAAAATAACTATAATTGATCTCCCACATGTGCCTTTTTGCTTAGAAAAATAAAAATAAAATTTCTAGTAAATTTCTCACATAATCTACAACTCGAGTTTCACTTATAGTGTAATATCTCTCTTCTATGATTGTTTGTGTCAACATTTTATTAGTAGAAGGCTTCTTGTTTTTCTTTGAATTAGGTTTCAAAAATAAATAAATAGTTTAGGCCGAATATGTGATATGGGTATAGTTAGTTTGGTTTTGATGGGCTAGAGATAGTATTAAATGGGCTTTCAACCCAAAAGTTTAAAAATTAAACTTTTAGAATAATAGATATTACAGTCGCAGTTGGGCTAAATGCCCAGTCCGTGTACTTGCATTGTCCATTGGAGTTATGTATATATTAGATCAAGATTAAGAAGATTAGTTAAGGAGGATTATATACTAAGTTTTGCATTAAGCTATCATAAATATGATTTGATTGTAAGATTTTTATATTTGTCTTTATGATATTGTAACCTCATAGCTTTGGCTATGATTTATCAGAGCTTTATGCTTTATGCTTTTGATTTTTTTTTTTGATTTTTTTTTTTTTTTTTTTTTTTAAGAAATAGATATGAAAGATTCCCCTAAAAAAAAAAATGAAGATTAGTTGCCACATCAAACCGTAAGTCGTATTTACCATACGACAACATATACACCATTGATTCTGTTAAATTTAATCTTAACGATGTAATGGTTATTGATCTCCTCAAAGTCAACAACATTTATTATATAATTGACAACCAACGACATTGCTATAAACTAGTGATTACCAAATAAAACATAGTTATCTTTCATATTTATAATGAGTAATGCTATACATACTCTCACTTATTTATATTCATATGTAACTTTTATAATTATCATTGGATTAAAATTCAATAAAAATTCAATTCAAATTAAATTGTAGTTTTAAAAGCTACCTATAAATGTAGAAAATTTGGTGTAAAAAACTAAGAATGTGTGTAGCATTATATAGTAAGACCTCAAATGACGAAAGTAAGTTCTGTTGAGTGTAATTTAATAATTAGATTGTTGAGCTATTTTGTTGAGGTGAGACAAACCCATTTGTGTATTGCAATCGGTCATCTTCAAAATTGTAGAAATTAGGAAATAAAACGTTGAAGGATTAGGTTTACAAATTTCTTTCTACAAGATGTCAATTATTGCATTTGAAGATGAATACAAGATACGGTATCTATTAATTTATTAAGTTATATAACCCAAGTAGACATTTGTAAATCAACTCGAAAATTAACATTGTGATATTATGTAGTACACATAACCCTTCAAATTTACGTCTTATTCATAATCATCTCACTAAAAATTGCTACACACTTTGAATTTTCCCCCTCCACCAACGTTTTCTATTAACTTGCCTATGATAGAATGAGCTTAGCACCAATTAATTAATTTTTTTTTTTTTTTTTTTTAAAAAAAAGCACAAAGTTTTACGAGTTTAACGTAGGTGCGGTTATAATTTTTAGGTAACTACGTTTACATCATGTGATTATTAACCACTATTTACACTGGTATTGCGATTATTGAATGGCAACTATTAACCATCTGCATATCAAGTAATGTGCCTTTTGAGTATTCTTTGGGTTTAAATGATTTTGGAAATGTTTTAAGCTTGTTTTTAGTGTATTTTTTAAGCTCCTAGTGTTTTAAATGAAATTCATATCTTGATTTCACATTTCAACTTTAAATAACTTTTTTTTTAAAAAATACAAACATACAAATTAAAAAAATATAATTGATAAATTTGCTAATAAATCGGGTTGGTTGCAGCTAATAACCGTCCATATATACTGCCCTAATTTCATGTAAGCAGTGAACAAAAAACCCTAGAAGCCATCTCTTGGCCCTTCTCCTCATAAAACAGTTTTGAGAGGAGGAGGGAACAGATTTGCTCCCTCCTCCTCTCCCATTGCCTTTCTACTCCCAACTCCTACCCTCCCCCTCCCTTTTTTTTTTATTTTTTTATTTTTAAAAAAAAATTATTATTATTATGTTTGTAGGTGTTCTTCGACCAGATTAGCAGCTTCGGCCTCTCCGCTATGCGTCTGTCCACCTTCTACCGTGTAGTGTCATTCATCTCATCCCCGACCGCTGCTGCTGCTTACTAATTGTTTGTTTGTGTTTTTTGTTCAAATAAGATGTTTATTCTCTTTAGATCTACCCTCATAAGTGAGGAGAAATATTTAGGTGTGAGTGGTTATTTATCATGACCTGGATAATTAGGTGTAAAGGGTTATCTCTCACAGTTGGTTTAAATAAATTTTGTTAGGAAATTTGGCTACCTATGTCTTAGATCCTCGGAAAAAATATGTTCTTTAACTGTATTTGTACATGGGTTAATGGAAGATTGAAATCATAGATAACACATAATTATAAAAAATTTTGTTTGTATCCATAACTTTGTAACCTCATAGCCATGGCCGGCTCAATATATTTGGGGGTCTTAGGTGAAATTTTGAAATTTGACCTTATTTTTTTAATATTTAAATATTAATTAAACAATATTTATTTTAATAATATTATTATTATTTTCATTCTCATTGTTGTTTCATGACTTTTAAGTTTAACTTTTAACTAGTTACCCAAAAAATTGATGTGGCATATTTGTTTCTTTGAGTTAATTTATCTTATTTTACAATAGGTTTATTATATTGGGGCCTTATTTTAGAGGCTTTTAAATTTTTATGGGAAAAAATTTTGGGCCTTATTTAAAAAAAAAATAAAAAATTAGGCCTTAAGTTAAAATAAAATTAAAAATTTTTTTAGGCCTTATTAAAATTTTTTTGGGCCTTACTAACTGTCAACTGGGGGGCCTTAGGCGACCGCCTCAGTGGCCTAGCCATTGAGCCGGCCCTGCCCATAGCATGTGGTTATGATTTTTGTAGAACTTTATGTTTTATAATATAAGAACTTTATGCTCGTGATCTTTAATCAATAAAATTCTCATATTTCTGTTAAAAAAAAAAATTGGCGTAAGCAGTGAGAAGCTTCCATTATGTCGTTTGATGACCCTTTATTGTGAACATTCACACTGGAAGCAACCCAGCAACAAATTTGAACCCCTCGTGTATTGACGAAAAGTCTGAAACCTTGAAAATCAAATTGAAAACAAACACCACGTACAAAGTGTTAATATATATGTCTATTTCCCACCAAACATCATCATTGGTCCCAAATTAAAGCCTTTTGGCACGGTCTGGTTTTAGCCCCTCAATTAATTAATTAAACACCGTGTAAACAATTTTTTATTGTTTATTTTTCTACATAGAAGAAAAAGAATACATGGAAACCAAGGGAAAAAGAAGTTGGACCAATTAAAAAGAACGCGCCCTGACGCGTCACGCGTTTTGCATCTAGAAGGGGAAAGAGGGGTCAAAATTAAGGAGCACCACATCCTTTCACTCTCACTTTCTGCATTCTTCTGGATGATGAATCTGGCTGTAACTTCTGGGAAAGTTTATAGACGTTAACCAAATTTAGTTGGTTGGGCCATTGTCCCTTATTGACAAGTCATGTTTACATCTACATGGACAGGGACGGAGCCAGGAAATCTTATCATTTCCTGGCTCTGTACATGGAGCTATAGACTCTGATTGATTGGCATCTAGATCGTCCACATGGGGCCCGGGAGGCCCGGGATCGACAAAAGGGGATGAGTTCACATTTAATACGCTTTTTTTTTCTCTCTATTCATATAATTTAAAATTATTAGCAAAAACAAGGTTTTTCTTATCTCTAATGAAAAACCAAGCATGAACTCCTTTTCCCGCCATGGATTATGATTTCTTATACTTTCAAAAAAAAATAAAATTGTAGATTCTTAAATTGTAAAATTTAAGCCGTTTTTTTACATCAAAACGCTTGAAAAGTGTGTTGTATATTAAAAAAATTATATGTTATTGAGGCAAACTTTACAAAAGTTTTTTTTTTTTTTTCCTCAGTTTGCATAGACATTTCTTCTTTAGAAAACCAAAAAATAGTTTTTGACTTCAATTCATGTACAAAATGAGATGAAAATATGTTCTACTCTCAACCATTTTATATTAGGTGACATTTTCTATAAAATTGTTTAAATTTTGTAATTTGAGAATCTTCCATTTTTTTTTTAAAAAAAAAAAAAAAAATTCGAAAGGGATATTGGTCCCTCTCCCTCTTTGTCATATCCCTTGACTAAAAAGAGCATAAATTATAAATTTATAAACAGTGATGTAGACATATAGAAAGGTGGACTGAATATGCCTGGAAAGTATTATTTGACAAGTCCCACTTGATTACTATACTCATGAAGATAAGAAATTATTGGTGGTACATATTTCCAACTTAAATCTCCCTTTTGATTGTGCACTTCTTTTTTTTTTTTTTTTTTTGTGGGCCAAATCTGTCGGAAAAACCCATGACGTGCAAGAACCAATTAATTTTGGAAGCTTTTCTGGTTGAAGACACCATCTTTGACTGCCCAAACCCTCACCTTCAGCATTTTGGAAAGCTGGGAGTGATGTCAATGTCATTACTCCATTCCAAAATCTGTTTATTCTCCATTCCTTTACGAATTCCGCAAAATTCCACTTAGATGCCGTAAAAAAAAAATAATAATAAATAATTATAGTCTTTTTTTTAAAATTTTTTTAATGGGTTTAAATTTAATTTTAAATATTTTTATAATAAATAGAGAAAAGAGTGAAACTAGATATAGACCGTATATATATATATATATATATATATAGGAGATGTGTTAGTAGTTTTTTTTATTTTTTATTTTTAAGAACACCTAAGCTAAGTTTCAAAGCAATCTTCCAAATTTCATAAAATCTGGACAATAAATTTCAACGGAATATTAATTCTAGTCGAGTACAAAAAATCTGGATAAGTTTCAAAGCAGTCTTGAAAATTCTTAAAATCTAGACAAGAAATTTCATAGGAATCTCAATTGTAGTAGAGTACAAAAGCTTCTTCTAGATGGATTTCAGAAACGGATCGAAGTTGAATTAATCCTCTTTTCTCTTTCGTCAACGAAGCATATAGTTACAATTTTTAAATAGAAAAAATATATTCTTTTTTTAAAAAAAATTAGCTTTTATTTAAAAAAAATAATACTCACCTAAAACTAAAAAAACACATAACATTTTACTTTTTAAATATTAAAAAAATATAGATATACGTTATTTCCTTTTCACTTTCCTTTTCAAATATTAAAATAGTTTAGAAGCTTTTTATTGGACTGCCTAACCCTTCGTTTGTTGTCGTCACCAATAATTTGTTGTTGTTTCCTTAAAAAAAAAAAAAATCTTCTTAGAAAGGATTTTGACTTTTTAAGATTGAAATCGTTATCCGGCCGTATGTAATCTTTTTTTTTTATTATTTTTAATGAAAAATGTTAAGGTCACAACATAAATTCAATTTATGGCCAACTTCTCTTTTACATGTCATTTAAAAAAAAAAAAAAAATTGACGGAAAGGATTTTAAGATTCTGAAAATTTGGAAAAGAAGACAATTTGTATGATTTAAAATTCAAATTTTTTTTTAGAGAAAAGTTGACCATGAGTTAAGTTTGTGTTGTGTCAGTAAAAAAAAAAAAAAAAAAGACAAAAATGATGGACACCGTGGATGCGAGATCTGGCTTACATGCTCTAGTTTAATCAATTGTTAAGATTAAATCTCAAAGTTGACTTAATTTTAGAAGCTTTTAATAAGAGAGAGAAAATGAAGTAAAATTTTGAGAAATTTAATCTTGACCATTGATTAAACTACAGCATATAATTAAAATAACAGCATATAAATCGGATCCGCGGGAGTGGTGCCCAGTGGTTCCACGGTTTATAAAACAAAATAGATAAACGTTGCCACTAGTTGGTAATTTGTACATCTCCCCACGTTCTATTATAATTTGAACCCAATTTTTCTTTTCTTTTTTTTTAAATGAATATTTAACCCAAAATCTTCAGAAATAAATAATTAATATATTATACATCTGAAGTCTTCAAAAAGTGATTCATCTAATAAAACGAAAATTATTGATTCAAATCCATCTCTTCCTGCTTGTACTATTAGCACATGAGAATTGAGATTTTATAGTGCAAGTTGTTGGGCATTTTGGAAAGATATTAAATTCTCCAATTTCATGAAGCACAACTTGACTTAATTACACACTGACATTTTCCATAGTCTCAGAAGAGGTGCTGGCAATAGAGAAGCTCTAGATATTTTCTTCGTCTCGCAATAATTAAATGAGATGAGGTTATTAAAAAAGAAAAAAGAAAAAGTAGTAGTACTGTTACGTATAGGTGGTCAAGTTCATTGTACCTCCAATTTCTTAATTATCCATGTTTTTGGCTATGATAATTTATCAAGTAAATACATACATAAATATGAGTCTTATTTTTATTTTTATTTTAAACTTGTATGTTAGAGTATCTTTATCAGATTAACTAAAATGTACATATTATCTAAATTTAGCAAATATTATTCATTTTTCACTTCTAGCAGATTTCTTTAGCAGAAATACAAGAGATCAAGAGTCAAATCCTTGAGATTTCGGGTATACAAGCTACACAAAAATATGACAAGTATTTGTGTTATCGGGTCTAATTGAAAAATCTAAAACAATGGCATTTAAAAGTATTAAAGATTGAGCTCGGAAAAAAGTTGCACAACTAGAAAATGAAGTTTCTTTCATAAGCAGGGAAATATATTTTATTAAAATATGTGGTCCAATGCTCTAACTGGAAAATCTAAAACACTGGCGTTTAAAGGTATTAAAGACTGAGCTCGGAAAAAAATTGCACAACTAGAAAATGAAGTTTCTTTCATAAGCATGGAAATAGATTTTATTGAAATATGTGGTCCAAGCAATTACCATGTATAGTATAAGTGTCTTCCCATTATCTAAAGCTCTGTGTAAGGAGGTTAATTCACCGATACACAAGTTTCAGTAGGAACATCAGGAAAAACATTTTAAGATTTTCTAAATGAGTTAGGTGAATATGACATATTCTAAGGCTCAAGAAGTATGGGCTTCATAGATGTAGTGTGTTTCCGCAAAACATTATTAGCAAAGCAATGCTTGAGATTAGGGGTGAAAAATGCGAACGGTTATTAATCATTTGCTAACTGCTTTTAAAGGCGATTGAAAAAAATTGCTAATCGTTAATCGTCTATTTATATATATGAAATGACGTCTTTGTGTTTAAAAATGTATATAACGTATACCACATACGATGTCGTGTATAATAGGGTATATAAAATGTATACTCAAAAGTGAGTTTTTATCTTTTTTGACATTTTCTCCCCCATCGTCCTTCATCACACTTTCTCTCACCGTTTATCATCGTTGTGCTTATATTAGTTTTTACAGTTTGTGATTGGAGGGAGTCGGGTTACAGTAAGAAATGTTTTTTTTTTTTTTCTGCATTCTACCCACCATCTCTTCTCTCTTTACTTTACTTTTTTTTACCCATGGATTACGTTGATGTGATTGGTTTTCTGTGGACCCCAAACATGCATCGTTCATCACTGATATTTGATATCCTCTGTATTTTATTCTAAATCCAATATAATATAAATGTGAAAAGTTCTAACACCTAACGTTGTATTGTATCCCATGTAAACAAAATTATAAAGTTCACAATTACTTTTGAAATGTCTGTCCTTTTATTTACGACTGTAACCCGATCAATGCTACAATGCATTCTACCCACCATCTCCCCACCATCTCTTCTCTCTTTACTTTACTTTTTTTAAAAAATAAAAAATAAAAGGGCAGACATTTCAAAAGTAATTATGAACTTTATAATTTTGTTTACATGGGATACAATACAACGTTAGGTGTTAGAACTTTTCACATTTATATTATATTGGATTTAGAATAAAATACAGAGGATATCAAATATCAGTGATGAACGATGCATGTTTGGGGTCCACAGAAAACCAATCACATCAACGTAATCCATGGGTTGGACGTGACGCTTGAGACTTTACGTAAGCCACATTAATCTCCATCCCGTTTTTTTACTTTTATTCTTAATCTCTATCCCTGAATACCATGTGAGCGTATATAATAAAGATTTCATGGGAAAGTCAGAGATAAGCGGAAACGGATCGTGACAAAGGAATCTTCAAACCTTCTTCCGCGTTGTTGCTCTGTCCTTGTATGCGAGAGGTAGATGGAGAGAGAGAGAGATCCAATCATTTTTCTAATCGTAAGTGTTCTTAAAAAATAAATAAATAAATAAATATGATTGAAATATGAGAATTTTTTAATTTTTTAATTTTTTTAAAAAATCTAAGTTGTTAATGATTTTGGACAATAAATTAGTAAAGATCAAATGAGAGAAAGTGACCTTGTTGTGTGTATGTTTTGTGACCCTCTTTGGGGGTTGGGGTTTGAACTGGTCATTTTATTGATAATTCAGACAATAAATATGTTTGAAATATGAGAATTTTATATATAATTTTTTTTTTTAAAAAAAAAAATCTAAGTTGCTAATGATTTTGGACAATAAATTAGTAAAAATTAAGGGTATGTTTGATAAACGGTTTTGGCATGACTTTGACACAATACTATTTATCTTACTTTTTTATTTTTTTAATATTTTCTTATTTTTTACATCACATTAATAATTTTTTATTACTATTTAAATAAAAAAAATAATATAAAACAAATTTTTTTTAATTTTTTTATATCAAATATTTTTATTTTTTCTCACGTCAATGAATTTTTGCTATAAAATAGAATCAAAACCCAAAAAATAAATCGTTTACGAAACGGGCCCAAATGAGAGAAAGTGACCTCGTTGTGCGTGTGTTGTGACCATCTTAGGGGTTGGGGTTTGAAGTGGTCAGCAATTGGACCTTCTCTCTCACACTATTTCTTTATAATCAATGAAAAGAAACAGTTCCATTTAGTGAAAAAATAAAAATAATAAATAAATCTTACTCGGTTTTCCTTGGTCAAACTTCTCTCTTTTCCTTCTCTTTTCTCTCCCTTATATCTCCCCTCTTCCTCCCACCTTCTTTCACTAAGACTAAGGCTTTTGCTCTTTTCCTTATAATACGTTAGCTTTCAACTCTCTCGCTTATCTCGCTTATCCATTAAAAAAAAAAAAGAATAGGAAAAGTGTCTTTCAACTCACTCCTTCTTCAGGTTTATATCTTGCTCAGGAAGCACTTAGCATCATCAATCATTGATTCAAGAGTTGGGGTTTCAGGTTACTTTTCGTGGACATTTCAACAAGGCGCAATTCATAGAGAAGAAGAAGTGTCATTTTCCAATACCCAGTTGGGTGTTATTGAAGCTACCCAACTTTCATGTTTGCAGCCTTTGATTCTACAGCAATTTTCAGCCTCTCCATAACCCTTTTGTCACTTCCATTTCGGACATTTATATTCTTCAAGCTATAGTTTGTGCTATTTTTTTTTTAAAAAAAAATTTATTATCAAAATGGAAAAGACCGTTGATTGGGAGCAAACGGCTCTGATCAGTGAGCTGAATCAGGGGAAGGAGCTAGCAAAGCAGCTCCTGAACCATCTCCACCCTTCTTCATCGAATGAAACACGTGAATTCTTGGTTTCGAAGATACTTTCTTGCTATGAGAAAGCGCTTTCATCGCTAAATTGGGGAGAGCAGCCCAAGCCCATGACCAGCATCCTGGAATCGCCGCGTTCTTTTGCCAACAGCAGCCCGAGAAGTGCGGGTTCTGACCAGGATTCTAAGCACAGAGATGTCTACAAGAAAAGGTAAATTTAATTCATGGTTCTTGGTAATTAGGGGTCCGGCAATCAATATGATGTGGTTTTTGATTGAGATTGTTGGGATTTGTGTGTTATATAGGAAGACATTGCCCCGATGGACGGAGCAAGTAAAGGTTTGCTCTGGAACAGGGCTGGAAGGGCCGGTTGACGATGGTTACAGCTGGAGAAAATATGGGCAGAAGGACATCCTCGGAGCTAACTTTCCGAGGTGAGAACCTTTTTCCATCCATTTTTACTACCAACATAATTGGGAGTGCGCAACGTATGCCAACAAAAATTGGACACGTTTCAGGACGCTTTTTAATTGTTAAATTAATACTTTTTAAAATTTAATTTATATTTTAATTTTTTTTTAATTAAAATAAAAAGTGAATTATAGAATTAAAATTCATAAGCCGGTTAACTTAGGCCTTGTTTCATGACGTTTTTTAACTGAGAAATATTTTGATATAAGATTAACTTTAATTTTAAGTATTTTGTGAATATATAAAGCAATAAAAATTGTTAATATTTTAGGGTATTGTCTCTTTATTTGGAAAGTAAAGGAGGACAAAAATGTACAGTACTTGAACTTATCTAGATCCAACCGATACACTCTGTCCATTGTAGCCGTAGGCTTTGATTAAAAGTACGGACTTATTTATTTATTTTTTTTCTTCATATATTTTCTGACAATTTGGTCGATGCTGGTGGGGGGTTGACAATTGACAACTTGATTGTTCCTGTAGCTAAGTTAATTTTTGTGGTTTCAATCATTTTCCACGCAACTCTTTAACGTTAGAAATATCAAACCTTGGTCCCCGGTCCAATATGTCCGGCGTCTCATATAATTTTTATGGGTGGTTTTGTAATAGTACAATCTCATATAATTTATTTTGGGTAAATATAATTAGCGTTTTTTTTTTTTTTTTTTCTTTCTCTAATTCGATGTTAAACATTTACTTTTATTATTAAAAAAGAGTTCAAAATAAAAAAATGGGTACGTCTTGTTCTTATCGCAAGTTGTTTCTGTTGTAGGGGCTACTATAGATGCACACATCGACATGGGCAGGGGTGTTTGGCAACAAAGTTAGTTCAGAGATCGGATGAAGACCCAAATATCCTCGAGGTAACATATCGAGGGCGGCACACGTGTAGCCAATCCTCTCGTTTAAACGTGGCATCGGCACCGTTGAAAAGTCCAAGGTTAACAGAGAACAAGAATAATCATCATCATCATCATCATCACGCACAACAACAAAAACTCAAAGAAAAACCAGCACAGGAAATTGGATGCAATGTTGCAGCTCGGCTTACAGTTAAGACTGAGGGGTTGGAGGCCAGGGAGGAGGATGACATATTTCCGTCATTTTCCTTTTCTTTAACACCAATTGGATCCGAAAATGAGGACGCCATTCTTTTCTGTGAGTCCATGTTGGAGAACAATTTCATGGGTAGTCTTTCTCCGACGTTTTTGTCGCCGGCGACATCTGATTCCAACATGTTTCCGATGTCTCCATGCCAT
>NC_081547.1:5592995-5606643 GCF_901000735.1 Corylus avellana | reverse complement strand
TTAATCAATTGTTAAGATTAAATCTCAAAGTTGACTTAATTTTAGAAGCTTTTAATAAGAGAGAGAAAATGAAGTAAAATTTTGAGAAATTCAATCTTGACCATTGATTAAACTACAGCATATAATTAAAATAACAGCATATAAATCGGATCTGCGGGAGTGGTGCCCAGTGGTTCCACGGTTTATAAAACAAAATAGATAAACGTTGCCACTAGTTGGTAATTTGTACATCTCCCCACGTTCTATTATAATTTGAACCCAATTTTTCTTTTTCTTTTTTTAAATGAATATTTAACCCAAAATCTTCAGAAATAAATAATTAATATATTATACATCTGAAGTCTTCAAAAAGTGATTCATCTAATAAAACGAAAATTATTGATTCAAATCCATCTCCTCCTGCTTGTACTATTAGCACATGAGAATTGAGATTTTATAGTGCAAGTTGTTGGGCATTTTGGAAAGATATTAAATTCTCCAATTTCATGAAGCACAACTTGACTTAATTACACACTGACATTTTCCATAGTCTCAGAAGAGGTGCTGGCAATAGAGAAGCTCTAGATATTTTCTTCGTCTCGCAATAATTAAATGAGATGAGGTTATTAAAAAAGAAAAAAGAAAAAGTAGTAGTACTGTTACGTATAGGTGGTCAAGTTCATTGTACCTCCAATTTCTTAATTATCCATGTTTTTGGCTATGATAATTTATCAAGTAAATACATACATAAATATGAGTCTTATTTTTATTTTTATTTTAAACTTGTATGTTAGAGTATCTTTATCAGATTAACTAAAATGTACATATTATCTAAATTTAGCAAATATTATTCATTTTTCACTTCTAGCAGATTTCTTTAGCAGAAATACAAGAGATCAAGAGTCAAATCCTTGAGATTTCGGGTATACAAGCTACACAAAAATATGACAAGTATTTGTGTTATCGGGTCTAATTGAAAAATCTAAAACAATGGCATTTAAAAGTATTAAAGATTGAGCTCGGAAAAAAGTTGCACAACTAGAAAATGAAGTTTCTTTCATAAGCAGGGAAATATATTTTATTAAAATATGTGGTCCAATGCTCTAACTGGAAAATCTAAAACACTGGCGTTTAAAGGTATTAAAGACTGAGCTCGGAAAAAAATTGCACAACTAGAAAATGAAGTTTCTTTCATAAGCATGGAAATAGATTTTATTGAAATATGTGGTCCAAGCAATTACCATGTATAGTATAAGTGTCTTCCCATTATCTAAAGCTCTGTGTAAGGAGGTTAATTCACCGATACACAAGTTTCAGTAGGAACATCAGGAAAAACATTTTAAGATTTTCTAAATGAGTTAGGTGAATATGACATATTCTAAGGCTCAAGAAGTATGGGCTTCATAGATGTAGTGTGTTTCCGCAAAACATTATTAGCAAAGCAATGCTTGAGATTAGGGGTGAAAAATGCGAACGGTTATTAATCATTTGCTAACTGCTTTTAAAGGCGATTGAAAAAAATTGCTAATCGTTAATCGTCTATTTATATATATGAAATGACGTCTTTGTGTTTAAAAATGTATATAACGTATACCACATACGATGTCGTGTATAATAGGGTATATAAAATGTATACTCAAAAGTGAGTTTTTATCTTTTTTGACATTTTCTCCCCCATCGTCCTTCATCACACTTTCTCTCACCGTTTATCATCGTTGTGCTTATATTAGTTTTTACAGTTTGTGATTGGAGGGAGTCGGGTTACAGTAAGAAATGTTTTTTTTTTTTTTCTGCATTCTACCCACCATCTCTTCTCTCTTTACTTTACTTTTTTTTACCCATGGATTACGTTGATGTGATTGGTTTTCTGTGGACCCCAAACATGCATCGTTCATCACTGATATTTGATATCCTCTGTATTTTATTCTAAATCCAATATAATATAAATGTGAAAAGTTCTAACACCTAACGTTGTATTGTATCCCATGTAAACAAAATTATAAAGTTCACAATTACTTTTGAAATGTCTGTCCTTTTATTTACGACTGTAACCCGATCAATGCTACAATGCATTCTACCCA
Source organism: Corylus avellana (assembly GCF_901000735.1). Classification (NCBI taxonomy): domain Eukaryota; kingdom Viridiplantae; phylum Streptophyta; class Magnoliopsida; order Fagales; family Betulaceae; genus Corylus; species Corylus avellana. The sequence goes on along the minus strand of NC_081547.1, from coordinate 5,604,583 downwards.
CCATCTCCCCACCATCTCTTCTCTCTTTACTTTACTTTTTTTAAAAAATAAAAAATAAAAGGGCAGACATTTCAAAAGTAATTATGAACTTTATAATTTTGTTTACATGGGATACAATACAACGTTAGGTGTTAGAACTTTTCACATTTATATTATATTGGATTTAGAATAAAATACAGAGGATATCAAATATCAGTGATGAACGATGCATGTTTGGGGTCCACAGAAAACCAATCACATCAACGTAATCCATGGGTTGGACGTGACGCTTGAGACTTTACGTAAGCCACATTAATCTCCATCCCGTTTTTTTACTTTTATTCTTAATCTCTATCCCTGAATACCATGTGAGCGTATATAATAAAGATTTCATGGGAAAGTCAGAGATAAGCGGAAACGGATCGTGACAAAGGAATCTTCAAACCTTCTTCCGCGTTGTTGCTCTGTCCTTGTATGCGAGAGGTAGATGGAGAGAGAGAGAGATCCAATCATTTTTCTAATCGTAAGTGTTCTTAAAAAATAAATAAATAAATAAATATGATTGAAATATGAGAATTTTTTAATTTTTTAATTTTTTTAAAAAATCTAAGTTGTTAATGATTTTGGACAATAAATTAGTAAAGATCAAATGAGAGAAAGTGACCTTGTTGTGTGTATGTTTTGTGACCCTCTTTGGGGGTTGGGGTTTGAACTGGTCATTTTATTGATAATTCAGACAATAAATATGTTTGAAATATGAGAATTTTATATATAATTTTTTTTTTTAAAAAAAAAAATCTAAGTTGCTAATGATTTTGGACAATAAATTAGTAAAAATTAAGGGTATGTTTGATAAACGGTTTTGGCATGACTTTGACACAATACTATTTATCTTACTTTTTTATTTTTTTAATATTTTCTTATTTTTTACATCACATTAATAATTTTTTATTACTATTTAAATAAAAAAAATAATATAAAACAAATTTTTTTTAATTTTTTTATATCAAATATTTTTATTTTTTCTCACGTCAATGAATTTTTGCTATAAAATAGAATCAAAACCCAAAAAATAAATCGTTTACGAAACGGGCCCAAATGAGAGAAAGTGACCTCGTTGTGCGTGTGTTGTGACCATCTTAGGGGTTGGGGTTTGAAGTGGTCAGCAATTGGACCTTCTCTCTCACACTATTTCTTTATAATCAATGAAAAGAAACAGTTCCATTTAGTGAAAAAATAAAAATAATAAATAAATCTTACTCGGTTTTCCTTGGTCAAACTTCTCTCTTTTCCTTCTCTTTTCTCTCCCTTATATCTCCCCTCTTCCTCCCACCTTCTTTCACTAAGACTAAGGCTTTTGCTCTTTTCCTTATAATACGTTAGCTTTCAACTCTCTCGCTTATCTCGCTTATCCATTAAAAAAAAAAAAGAATAGGAAAAGTGTCTTTCAACTCACTCCTTCTTCAGGTTTATATCTTGCTCAGGAAGCACTTAGCATCATCAATCATTGATTCAAGAGTTGGGGTTTCAGGTTACTTTTCGTGGACATTTCAACAAGGCGCAATTCATAGAGAAGAAGAAGTGTCATTTTCCAATACCCAGTTGGGTGTTATTGAAGCTACCCAACTTTCATGTTTGCAGCCTTTGATTCTACAGCAATTTTCAGCCTCTCCATAACCCTTTTGTCACTTCCATTTCGGACATTTATATTCTTCAAGCTATAGTTTGTGCTATTTTTTTTTTAAAAAAAATTTATTATCAAAATGGAAAAGACCGTTGATTGGGAGCAAACGGCTCTGATCAGTGAGCTGAATCAGGGGAAGGAGCTAGCAAAGCAGCTCCTGAACCATCTCCACCCTTCTTCATCGAATGAAACACGTGAATTCTTGGTTTCGAAGATACTTTCTTGCTATGAGAAAGCGCTTTCATCGCTAAATTGGGGAGAGCAGCCCAAGCCCATGACCAGCATCCTGGAATCGCCGCGTTCTTTTGCCAACAGCAGCCCGAGAAGTGCGGGTTCTGACCAGGATTCTAAGCACAGAGATGTCTACAAGAAAAGGTAAATTTAATTCATGGTTCTTGGTAATTAGGGGTCCGGCAATCAATATGATGTGGTTTTTGATTGAGATTGTTGGGATTTGTGTGTTATATAGGAAGACATTGCCCCGATGGACGGAGCAAGTAAAGGTTTGCTCTGGAACAGGGCTGGAAGGGCCGGTTGACGATGGTTACAGCTGGAGAAAATATGGGCAGAAGGACATCCTCGGAGCTAACTTTCCGAGGTGAGAACCTTTTTCCATCCATTTTTACTACCAACATAATTGGGAGTGCGCAACGTATGCCAACAAAAATTGGACACGTTTCAGGACGCTTTTTAATTGTTAAATTAATACTTTTTAAAATTTAATTTATATTTTAATATTTTTTTAATTAAAATAAAAAGTGAAGTATAGAATTAAAATTCATAAGCCGGTTAACTTAGGCCTTGTTTCATGACGTTTTTTAACTGAGAAATATTTTGATATAAGATTAACTTTAATTTTAAGTATTTTGTGAATATATAAAGCAATAAAAATTGTTAATATTTTAGGGTATTGTCTCTTTATTTGGAAAGTAAAGGAGGACAAAAATGTACAGTACTTGAACTTATCTAGATCCAACCGATACACTCTGTCCATTGTAGCCGTAGGCTTTGATTAAAAGTACGGACTTATTTATTTATTTTTTTTCTTCATATATTTTCTGACAATTTGGTCGATGCTGGTGGGGGGTTGACAATTGACAACTTGATTGTTCCTGTAGCTAAGTTAATTTTTGTGGTTTCAATCATTTTCCACGCAACTCTTTAACGTTAGAAATATCAAACCTTGGTCCCCGGTCCAATATGTCCGGCGTCTCATATAATTTTTATGGGTGGTTTTGTAATAGTACAATCTCATATAATTTATTTTGGGTAAATATAATTAGCGTTTTTTTTTTTTTTTTTCTTTCTCTAATTCGATGTTAAACATTTACTTTTATTATTAAAAAAGAGTTCAAAATAAAAAAATGGGTACGTCTTGTTCTTATCGCAAGTTGTTTCTGTTGTAGGGGCTACTATAGATGCACACATCGACATGGGCAGGGGTGTTTGGCAACAAAGTTAGTTCAGAGATCGGATGAAGACCCAAATATCCTCGAGGTAACATATCGAGGGCGGCACACGTGTAGCCAATCCTCTCGTTTAAACGTGGCATCGGCACCGTTGAAAAGTCCAAGGTTAACAGAGAACAAGAATAATCATCATCATCATCATCATCACGCACAACAACAAAAACTCAAAGAAAAACCAGCACAGGAAATTGGATGCAATGTTGCAGCTCGGCTTACAGTTAAGACTGAGGGGTTGGAGGCCAGGGAGGAGGATGACATATTTCCGTCATTTTCCTTTTCTTTAACACCAATTGGATCCGAAAATGAGGACGCCATTCTTTTCTGTGAGTCCATGTTGGAGAACAATTTCATGGGTAGTCTTTCTCCGACGTTTTTGTCGCCGGCGACATCTGATTCCAACATGTTTCCGATGTCTCCATGCCATATGAACTGCTATGGACTAGGCCACAACGTGCAAACCTCGGACTCTGATCTCACCGACATAATTTCTGCCCCAACCTCCGCCACCAATTCGCCAATTCTGAATTTGGATTTCTCACTTGATAAGGTTGAGCTTGACCCGAATTACCCATTCGACAACCCAGATTTCTTCTCCTAGTGTTTACCTTCAGCCCACCCCAAAAAAAAAAAAAAAAAAAAATCGCAAATTTGACAGATTAATTAGCCAATTCTCTTGTCTATCCAAGCCAGCATACAAAAGAGAGATGAAGAGAGTTCATCCCAGTGATGGCCATTGTAAGTAGCATGTGAAAACCACTGTACTGCGTGCCATTAGCTTTGTGAAATGTAGAAGTCTAGGAAATAATGAGTAGCTGTAGGCTGTAGCATCTCTGGCTAGTCAATTTTCCTCCTTTTTTTTTTTTTTTTTTGGTTTTTTCGAGATTCTGTTATCAGAAAGAAGATTGTGTTCCTGCCTCAAGTAAAATGTAATAAATTTCAAATCTTCATTTCCGGTGTTAATATTAATTGGCAAACGAAAAATAAATCTTACATCCAAATTTTCCACAAGCCTGAACAACCACGAAGGAAGATGATTTTTTTTTTTTTAATATTTAAATGTTTATTAAATAATATTTTTCTTAATATTAATATTATATTTTTATTTGAAAATTGTTTTTCTCACTTTTTTTAAAGAGAATTAAGTATTTTTTAATATAACTTGAGCCTTTAGCGGTGAATCACGTAAATCTCTGTGTTCTATGATTGCTTGTTTTAATTTTAATCTTATTTTTTGCATCTCATCTCACGTATCACTGAAAATAAGATATATTTCCTAACAATATTGACAACAAATAATATATCATTACCAAATAGTCTTGACTAATAAGATTTCAAAACAGTTGAAATAACTCTGATATCATGTTGAAATAATGATGATATGAAAATATGAGCGGAAGCAATATGAAAAATAAACAGAAAAAATTTACGAGTGATTCGATGTTAGACACTCATGTTCACCATTCGGAATACCTTTAAAAGCTACATTATGTTCATTAACTTAATTTATTTACAATACTAAGGTCCTTATTCAATCTCTTATGTTGTTCACTTTTTGCTTTAGAATCTTCGCTTGTTTATGCTAATTGCAACAAGCATGTCTCATTTGCGGACTTTGAAATTTTATTGCTTTTAACACTTTTAATCCAACTTTTCCAATTTGTTTGTTAGAGTGACTTAAGAGTTAAACCTCGCTTTTAATCTAATATGAAGAAAACAAAAAAGATTATGTTGTAAAACTTAAAAAGAAAGATATAGCTTATGGACAAGAATTGGCCACATCACATAGTACAAGGTCATGAGTAATGAGTATGACAACCACGCGTGCAAAATGCTTTAAGATTTATATTTACATGACGAAGTCTTTTCATATTAGGCCCATTAGAGACTTTATAGTACCTTTGTCTTAAATAGCAAGCTCAAGATTTGTTCACTGCGTTTATAATTTCGTTAAAAATGACATTTTCCAATAGTATCATCTACTTTTTAGAAATTCTTAAAATATTAATGATGACTTGTTGAAAATTAACACCCACATTTGTTGTCGATGACTTGTATTCTGTATTCGGGGTGTAATTAAGTATGGTTGAAAAATATTTCGCTATTAGTTTAAATTTCATTTGTTAATGAATTTTTGAATTCTTTTTTTTATAGGGGAAAGTCCACATAACTCCCTCAAACTACCACTCAATTGACAGTGTCTCTCCCAAACTTTCAATTGTGACAATGTCCCAGCCAAACTACCAAAAATTGTCAATGTTCCCCCCAATGACGAAATTACCCTTAGTAAAATTTTTTTAATTTTTTTTTAAAAAAAAACTTTTAGAAAAAACCTAAAACTAACAAAAAAAAAAAACAAACAAACAAACAAAGCGTTAATAAATTAAAAAAAAAAAATCAATTTTATAAGAAAAACATTAAAAAAATTTCGATTCTTTTTTTTATTATTATTATTAAAATTGAAAATTTTCGTTTTTTTTTATTTTTTTATTTTTTTTATAATTTTATTTAAATAATAATTTACGTTTAAAAAAAATAAATTTTTCGTTTAATAAAATGAATATTTTTTTTAAAAAAAAAAACTAAATAAAAAAATAGTTTTTTTTTAAATAAAAATTTCCGTTTAAAATTTTTTTTTTTTTAAATTAAAATTTTTCTTTTTTAAAAAAATCAATTTTTTTTTGAATTTATAAGAGTATTTTTGTCTTATTGAGAAATCTATAGGGGCATTTTTGTCTTATTGCTAGTATTGGGGGGACATTGACAATGTTTTGGTAATTTGGAAGGGACATTGTCATAATTAAAAATTTATGGAAAACATTGTCAATTGGGTGTTAGTTTGAGGGAGTATGTGGACTTTACCCTTTTTTATATTATGTCCAAAATAATAATTATGAATTTCATCGTCTTGAATACGCTAAATATATATGTTCTTTCAATGAACAAATTCAACTAACATAAAACTAACAAACCAAACCACACCTTCCTGGAAATAATGGGAAGAGTTGTTGAGGTGGCCGGGAGAGGGAATTCCATGTGGTAGTAGCAGGATGTTCTCAGGTCAGTGGGCCTTAAGCCCAAATAACCCACCCTCCCCAAAACGGTTGGGTCTTGGGTCCACGGGTCCAATTTCATGTTCGGCCTACTAAGTTCATGGACCCAATATTCTGTGTTCGTCTTCCTGACTCTTCAGTACCTAACAATTTCCTTAGGAGAATCCTTGATTCATTGGGAATTAATGCAAGTATTTTGAGTATATTAATATACTTATTTGAATATTATTAGAGTCCAAATACTTAAGCTAATGGGTTTGAGTTTATTTACGTATATTAATTAATCTTTTTCTTTATATTTTCTTAATATAGGACACAACAGTTACAAGTGCATTCAGAACGCTAATTTTTTTTTTTTTTCTTTCCTATTTTGTATAATTGACATTGTATTAATTGCAAAGTTGCCTGGATGAAATTGCCAAAGGATGAGGCCACATGGTGCAGAAATTTAACCCACTTTTGGCTTAAGGAAATACAAAAAAAAAACTTTCCCAAGAGTAGTTTCAACAATGTTATCACCTCAATCTTTTGAAACATCCACAGTAGTTTCTCCATGTAGCAAGCAACAGGTTCAACAAACCAAACAACAGAAGAAAGCAAGATACTTAATGTTTTGAGCTCAGCAACCCACAGGGAAAAGCAAATTAATATTAGAGATAGCCCATCCACCTTGCACGCTTGATGCTTTAATCTATTACAATCTTGAAATCATATTTGTATACAAAACCTTTCTCAATGAGCTTTGTGGAACCCCATTCCATTTTCCTTTCTGGTCTATCCAAACACCTGAAACCCAATATCAAAAGGAAAAATTACTTAGAATTCTGCTTGATGCTAAAAAAACGCTTCATAAAACTCATGGAGAGCGAATTATGCCAATCCTGCGTACTCTTGCCTTGCATGAAACTCTGGGTAATGTTGTCGATAGTAATTGGTGATTTCTAGATTTCTTTTGTTATCTTCTCTAGCAGAGAATTCATCTAAAATTTAAGTGTTAAAATAATGATTAAATTATTAAATTTAGCCATTCTTATTAACTTAAGTTTTTGAGATAAGTGATAATTTAACATTAAGTGTTGCCTATTATTCTGCGAAACAAAAAGTTGTAAACTTTGGGCAATGTAAATATTTAACAATTGAATTCTAATATGAAACAAAGCATCTATTTTTTGTTTTTAAAAAATATATATATGGCTAAGCGGAAGAAGAGTCTCTGCCTACTCATATTCAGCTATCTGCCTACTTGAAATTAAGGGTTAAAAATCCACTCGTAACCCATGCAGACCAAAACATGATCTTCTTTAGAATATCCAATTAGTTATAATGAAGAGGTATTTTTGTTTTTTCACTTTTTGAATGGACAAAAATACATTTCTACTATAATTAACTGGATATTGAATTAGAGAGTATTCTAATTCATACAGACAGGTGGATAGCTAATGCAAAGCAATTTTTAACCGCCTACTTGAACACCCCAAATAGCCTTCATTTGCGACAGCCATTGCCCGACAGCCGGTTACACATCAACCATGATACGTAGCCTCATGATATCCTCATGATAGGATAGTCGCCAAGCCAATATTAAGTAGGCATTTTTTCTGTTCTTTGCGTTGCTTGTAGAACCAAATTGATAGAGTTTGCTATCAATCAAGAAATTTCTTTCAAATTGTAAATAGCTATAGACAAGATTATAGCTAGTTATAATATATAGTCACATGATCTTGCTTGCATTCCTTGATGAGTCATTCTGGCATTTATTAATCCTGCACCCTGGATTTATTATAAGTAGTAGGTATCTCGAGTTTCATCAAAGGAGAATGGTCCAGTGTCAAGACAAACACTTGTGTCGGTCTCGATTAGATAAATGAATTCCTTAAGAATAATAGTAGAAAAGACACGTTATTGTTTATTTTTTTAATTTTTTTTTTTCATTTTGGCCGATGGCATTAAATAATGAAGTGTTATTAAGATAGGATAAGATTACATTAAAATAATGAAAAAAAAAGTACAGAAAGAAGGGGTCCAGCCGTCCAGGAACTGCAAAAAGTACATAATGATAAACACTGAAACTATATAAATGAATTCCTTAGCTGGTACATCATGCATGAATGTGAAGATATGTTTGGTTGGTAGTTATTCCTTTGGTTTTTAAAGATTTTCAGATTGCCAGAAGTTGGATTTGGGGAAGAAGTGTTCACATTTATTCCAGCTCACCATTGAAAACGATTTTTGCTGAAGCTCTGTATCTGGAGTACAGAAAACTGGGTTATGAGCAGATGGTTTTTAAGGTTTTTAATTTACATTGTCTGTCGTACTGCTCATTTTCTTGCTTAGTTGACTTAAGAATAGGCAAAATAATAAATGGGGGGAGATATCCCACCTTTGAGTAGTGATTTTTGCAAACACCGGCATGCTTGAACAGTAAGCACGCTGATATTAAAATAATAAAAAAAAATAAAATAATATTTTAACACCGGCGTGCTTAAAGTTTAAGCACGTCGGTGTTGCAAAAATCACTACTCCCCTCCTTTTATGTTCATATTAGATTTTTTTTTTTTTCGACAACTCTGCACAAGAGGGGAGAGGGAGATTCGAACTAGTGACCTCCGCTTTATTATGCGTGATCCCAACCGATTGAGCTACCTCTTCTAATTTTGATCGAAATTTATTGTTTATATAGCTTTATTAAGTTGTTTTGAAAATACTTTTAAAAGTAGACAATTCAAGAAAACCCTAATCCCAATTGTGCCCCAAATTCAGGACTAAAAGAGGCCAATAGTAAAATATATGGCTTTCCTCTAAGCCCAAGCCACAAGGTTTACTAACAAGCCTATAAATAATAAATCCCATTAAAGTTGTCACAAGGCAGGCAGCCCAATCACATTGAACTAGATGATGGCGTCTAAAAAAAATCTAAAATTATTGAAACAAATTATAGTTTAAACGTTAGAGTGGGTCATGAAAAATACTTATGATGCTTAAGTCAGTCAATAACATTGTCGACATCCCTCTAAATGAGAAGAATTTCTTGCATAAATGAGTGTTCAGAAGTGAGTGAGTGAATGAGTGCCCTTCAGTCAAAGGCCATTCCTTTCTCGTGTTGGACCTTGTCACATGTTGTCTTTCTTCTTTATTTGTGAAAGAGAATCATTTTCAACAAAAATTACCAACTTCTGCGATTAGGTATTCTAGGTTTCCATCTTTCCATTTCTACACAACCCTTCTAAGTTTATTGTGAAAAAAAAAATCAATAAATAGTACCATAATGGAATTGGGAAAAGGGAAGATGAGAACACACATATTATTATATATACGTATAAAGAAAATGAAAAATGTATTAATTATGGAGGTTAAAAAAGGAATAATAATAATAATAATAATGAATCATTGTTTTTGTCCCCAAAAGTGATGAAACCATAAGAGTTGAGTTGCCTACCAAAAAGCAAAAAAAAGTAAATAATTATAAGTTGGTTGAAGGGACAAAAAGGAAGCTAGTGTGTAAGTTATCTTCATGATGAAATGATGAAATATATCCAAGCTTTTCAATATTCACACCTTGACGGCTATTCTTAAATCATTCAACTACTCTCTTTTGTTCGCTCGCCTTTCGCTTTATGAATGTGAAAGTCAGAAAAATGTAATGATATTGGAACTAAGTAGGTCTTGGTCTTCTTTCTTTTCTTTTTTCTTTTTTCTTGGTTGAAAACAAAAACTCAGTAGGTTAGAAATTAAGCAAGAAAGAAAAGTGTTAGATTATAAATTAAATTATAATTTTTTTTTAAAAAAAATTTTAGATGAATTTTAAGAGTTTGAGTCTACGTGTGAAATGAAGCGTTAGAATATAAATTAAATAATTAAATTTACTATTTTTTATCAACTCAAAATTTTTAAAATATGTTTGGATCCAATTTGGTAGCCAAACGGCCCAAACCAAACCTAAGCTCTAGGGGCGGAGCCAAAACTTTTATTGTGAGGGGACTAGATTTAAAAATAAATAAATAAATAACTTGAGAGGAGATAATAAACTTTTACAGGTCTATTTTATTAAAAAATAATAATATTTGTTTTAAGGGTTAAATACTAAAAACCCTCTAGGGTTTGGACACTTTATTTTTTCTCTTCTAGATTTTGATTTGTATCACAGGAGATACCTGTGGTTTTGATAAAGACGAAATTCGTTTTTCCATTTATTGACCGTTAGTTGACTTAATGGAAGTCTACGTCGCTGACACGTGGACCAATTAAAATTTGACACTTGGCATACGTCACCACCTAATTAAATTTTTTATTTAAAATATATATATATTTTCAAAAAAAAAAATGAGGCCACCCCTTGGCCATTTGGGGGGTGGCTCGGCCATCCCCTTGGGCCATGGGGGTGGCCTGGCCACCCCCATCTGGCGCCTTAGTACCCATTGAGCCACCCCCTTGGTGTCCAAGGGGGTGGCCGAAATCACCCCAAGTGGGTATTGGAGGTGGCTCGGCCACCCCCATGGAGCCAAGGAAGTGGCTGAAACCACCCCCAATGGTGGTTTGGGGGTGGTTTTGGCCACCCCCATCTGGCCAGATGGCCAAAAAACCACCCCCAATTTTTTTTTTGAAAAATTTGTTTTTTAAAAAAATAAAAAATTTAATTAGTTGGTCACGTCATTACTAATGACATGGCTACTTATGCCACGTGTTAAATTTTAATTGGTTAACGTGTCAATAACGTGGACTTCTGTTAAGTCAATTAACGGTCAATAGATAGAATGACCAATTTGATCTTTATCAAAATTACCTTATGTGATACAAATCAAAAACTAGGGAACAAAAAATTAAAATTTACAAATCCTAGGGGGATTTTTAGTATTTAACCTTTTTTTTAATTTTTTTTTTTTTTGGGAATTCCGGCCTGCAGGAAGCTCTATATATAAGTGTTAATTCAAGAGAATGAGAGTGAATTATTGAATGAGGGTGAATGTGGGGTAAAAAAACACATCATTCAGAGTAAACTGTTATTCTTTCCATGTAATTTGTTGTTAAACAGTAAAAAAATCTGCAACTTTATACATGGCTACGAATTGAGAGCGATCAACATTTTATTTTTTAACGAATTGAGGTATCAGCACTTTAGCTCCACCCATTTGTCACGGGATCCCAACACTTGTACTTTTGATTGATTGCTTATGATCCAGCTGGAGCATTGTTATTGTCTCATTGATGAGTAGGTGATCATTTGTCGCGTTTTACAACCCAAATTTCAAAGAGAAACTTAAGGCTCGTTTGGGGTGGGAAAGCCCCGCACCGTAGCTGGAACGGCACTGTTCTAGCTACAGTGCGAAGCTGACCAAATGTCAGCTTTTTTATTTTTTTATTATTTTTTTTTTAAGCAAAAAATTAAAAAAAAAAAAAAACAGAGGGGAA
>NC_081547.1:5582073-5592975 GCF_901000735.1 Corylus avellana | reverse complement strand
TAGGGAATGTTTGCCAAGGGGACTAGCCTGGATCGAACTTAAATACCCAAAAAAAAAAAAAAAAATCCTCAAAATTAACTTTTAATTTTTTTTTTTTTTTACACCGCATCAATTATTTTTTATTATTATTTAAATAAAAAATTACTATAAAACTTTTTTTTTTTCACTTTTTCATACAAAATATTTTTATATTTTTTTTTCACATCAATCAAATCTGCTATAATTTTAGTCCAGTCCATTTTTCAAATTCTTTGCCAAACACACCCTTATTGTTGTGGGAGCCAATTAAGCCACAGGCTGCCCAAGCCTAAACTACAACCTTATTTTTAGATATTTTGTTATGCTCTTGTTTGATTGTTTCTTTCTTTAGAGATTGGGATTTGGGGTTGAGAAGGGATCATATTGACTATTTTATATGAGTGTTAATAAATGTATACTTGAGAGCGTACCAAAAGAGTTTAGACAATGAGAATTGCATATGCTTTTTTTAGTTCGATTTTAGTCATAACTTAACTCTAATCCTAACAAAATATAAGTGAAATCCATGATGATTTACACTAATTAAATATGAAATTTTTTATTGCAGAATTCAATTTAAGCGACCCAAGGGAGTCCACACGCTACCCAATTAGGCTAATCTCGAGTCTTATTATTAGATATTTTGTTATTTTTGTTTTTATTTTTTATTTTTCTAATGAAATGGGCTGAGAGGACAATCAGAATGACTATTCAACATTGGCATAACTATGATAGCAAAAGTACGCTTGGAAGCGCACGAGAGGAATTTAAACGTTGAGGATTGTAAGCGTTTCCTAAAGTTTGATTTGAGTCATAGCTTAACCATAATCCTAACAAATATCAATGCGATCCATGATGGTTTATACTAATCTAATTAAACATGAAGATTCTTATTGCGGAATTTAAACTCATGCCCTAGTATACAACGAACCACTTTGAATATTTTTCTGGAATCACTAAACCACCACGTAAAATATTTTTGTATGTAAAACATTTTTTTGAGTTATAATTATAATGAGCCAATTCTTATTATTATTAGTAATAAAAATAGCATATAGTATATTTTATAAGAATAGAAAATTCAAAGAACTTATCATAATGAGCCAAATCCCAGCAAATATAATTTAAGAGAAATTGTCATGTTTGGCTTGCTGGAAACATCTAATCAGAAGAAAGATGACATGACCTCATTAATAGAGTATTTTGCTCTAATCGTTTTAGAAAGAAGAGTCCATCACGTCTATGTGTTACACTTGAAAAGATTTTAGCCATCTTCCTAGAGACAACCTGATAGTGATAAATAGGATGTCCAAAGAAAGGAAAAAACGATCTTCCCAGTAAACGTGATAAGTATTTGAATCAATGCCCACCTCTTCATCTTTCTGTCGGTCACAATTATTTTAATACACAAATAAAAATTGAACCTTCTTGTCCTTTCTCTCATCTATCACATTAACAAAAGGCTAACTTTTTGTAGTGGACCGTGTGGAAAATACGGACACGTCACATCGTGGTCCGCACTTAACTGCCCAATAACAAGGCCAGTTTTTTTTTTTTTAAGGAATACAAAGGATCACTGGAGAAGGGTTAGTTATTAGTTAACGACAAATTAAAATGTCTTTGGTATTTATTTTTATTTTTTAAAAGAAATTAAAAAATTAAAATGATGATAATTATAATTAAATCCCATACTGTGTTGCCCTTGCCGAGATGGGCAGCTTTTGGGAGACACTAAAGTGTGGACTTGTTGACACAGTCCTCTACGATATCCTATTGGCTATTTAAACATAAATCCGCACGTAATTATTGGTAAATAATTATGATTATCTTATGCTTATTGGCTATTGCTGTACTTCAAGGATATTATTTTATTTTTTGGTAAATAATTACGTGCGGATTTAAACATAATTATTGGTAAATAATTATGATTATCTTATGCTTATTGGCTATTGCTGTACTTCGAGGATATTATTTTATTTTTTGAACCTTATTATTGGGTTGAAATTATCCACCACTTTGTGGTGGAGGGAGAAAAGTTGTCTACTGATGGTGATGGTATAGGCCAATGTCCATGTGGAACTATTACAGGCTACACTAAAATTATTGAAGTTTGAGTGGATGGAAAAGGCTGGAACCTATGCCTTAAAAGGTCAAGGATAATGACCCCTCATCCAAGTTGGACAGTATATGGTTAATAAAAATATTTTCCTTCATCCTCATCCATTCAATAAAACTCCAGTCGTCACATAACATAAATAAAAATTTCACTCAACATGTTATAAAGTTTACTATATTTTTTGGTGTTAGGAATATTATAACATTTACAACAAAATTATTTACAAATTGACTCGGCAATTTATTATTGATAAAATAATTAAACAAAAATTTGGTTTATTCAATTTTCTTAATTGTCGTATCAATTTTGTTGCCTTAATTATTTTGTAGTGTGGAATTAAAATTAAGGATAGCATCTCCCTCATGGCTTTTAAATAGGTGTTTTGAGTTAAATTTAGCTATTATACGTTCTTTTCATGCTCCACGAGACCTCGTAAAATAAAATTTTTTCAACAATTTGTTAAAGTTGTAGTAACTTTTAAGTAATATATATATTTTTAAATTTTTTATCTTTTCTCTCTTTTTCCATTTCTTCCTAAAAATAATAAAATAACATTTAATTGAAATAAAGAGTTAAAATAAATATTATATTAGAATATGTAGTAAAAAATTAATAGCTCAATTTTTTTTTAAAAAAAAAAACATAAGTATTTCTAATAGTTAAAATGACAATTCCTGCTAGAGATGCTCTAAACAAAACGTGACACCGCCATGAGGGAGTTATATATGACATTTCTTCAATGCAAAACACGTTGGTAGAAGTGAAATGTGCATGCAAAGAGCTGTGTCACACAAACGATTCACATGTCGCTCAATTGAATATATTCTTGAACTCTTTCCATGCGAATGAGAGGTTGGAAAAAAAAAAATATATTTCTTAAACTGCTGCATTTGAAATAACGTGATAGTAAAAATTAGTTATTAATTTAAAAACTAATTATTATTATCACGTCATCTTAATTATAAAATAATTAGCAAAATAGCATTGCTATAAAAAAGAGAATTTGGAATTTGGGCGTTACTATTGTAAAGTTACATGGCTCCAAATTGGGTAGTTAGATGTCACATTCCAGTGGCTATTTTCACGACCCCGTGGCAGTGCCTCCTTACCTTTTTGGTTAACATAAAAGAAGAATTTCATCCACACTTTGGTGGGACAAACATTCCCAAATTCCTCGTTTTCTCCCTTCAAAAGTTAGTTTGGGTCAGAATTGAGTTCTATTCCTCTTCCTCATCTTTTATTTGTGTTTTTTTTATTTATATTATTAGTCTTCTGCCTCCAAGGCATAAAAAAAAAAAGGGTATTATCAGTTTAATAATTAATTACTTCAATTATTTCATTGAAAAACACATGCATCCTTGGCTGGCCAGGTTGGAGCGCTGAGTTTTTTTTTTGGGTACTTGTTCTTAATATCATGTCGTATTGTCTAAGTTGGAAAGGACTTAATTCAATAATGTCATTTAAACATGTGAAAAACTTTTATTAATGTTATTAAAAAAAGCCATGTCTCACATGAAATTTCTGTTCATGTGAAATTGTTGTGGGTTCTTTTTATGCTGTTGATGTTAACTGTCCGTCATCAATTAGCAAGGACCACTTATCAACTACCAAATGGGAGTCTATGATGTTTTAAAATAATAATAATAATAATAATGTTACAATCACTTTCACGCTCATACTTCTACATTTTTTTTTGAAGTATTTATATAAAAAAAATAAAATACGTAGCATTACTTATAAAAAAGATATATGTGGGAGTCTATGCTTCTAGATTATAAATTATGGTCAACTTTGACAGCATATCACACTTAAAAACTGTTCTAGGAAATCTAATTGGGATAAGGTGGGGGGGGTGCGCCATTATTAATTTCCGTTTCTTTTCTATTTAATTAGTTTTTAGAGAATTAAATCTTGTAACGTCAATGCCAGCCACCTACTTCCTTCTCACTGCATTATTATGAGGTAACGATATTTCAAAGCAGTTGGGTCCATCCCCTTTTGGCTCAACAACATGTTGCTCCTGTACGAAATGCCCCGTGGCCACAACCTTCTCATTTCTCAACTACTTCATATTATAAGCAAGAGGAAAACATAGAAAGTGATTGTCGTATGCAAAGCACGTGTAATTCATACAACACAGTATTATACATTAATCATGTGCTCTTGACCATACACAAACAAAGTTACTTTTTGCTCTTCCACTTGAGGGCCAGCTCCGACAGCGCCTTTGTGGAGGAGCCGTCTTCGCTCAGGACTCTTGCGGCGGCGTCCTTCAGCTCCTTCATGCGGCTCCGCAGCTTCTTCCCATCTTCACCTTCCATGAGAGCCTTGGTGACTTTGAGAATCTCCTCTCGTCCGACCAGCCCATTTTCGTTTGCCTTTGCTCTTACCGCCACTTTTATGTCCTCCGTCAGCATAACGGCGTTCATTTTTTGCTCCGCGTACAGCGGCCAAGCAATTAGCGGTACGCCGTTCACAACGCTCTCGAGGACGGAGTTCCAGCCGCAGTGGGTTAGGAACCCGCCGGTTGAACCATGGCTCAGGATTTGGGCCTGGGGTGCCCACGATGGCAGCACCACGCCCCGCCCTTTGGTCCTTTCCAAAAACCCTTTTGGTAAGAAATCGAAAGGGTCTTTTCGATTTTGGACATGACTAAAAAAGGTTGCATTGGCAACCTTATCGTTTGGGGGCCTCACGACCCACAAGAATCTCTGCTCGCTCATTTCCAATCCCAAAGCCAACTCAGTAATCTGATCATAAGACAGGCTGCCACCGCTCCCAAACGAGATAAATAAAACAGACCCATGTGGCTGCTCATCCAACCACTTCAAACACTCGGACCCATCAACCTTGCCGCTCGAACCAATATTCACAAGCGGCCCGACAGGGTAAACGGGTGGCTTACCAGCTTCTTCTGCTTGCAGATTTTGTACAGCTCCTGGCTCCAACTCCATGAAGCTATTCACCATGATTCCCTCCGCCAAACGGTAGCGTTTCGCGTGGTGAAGCACACACTTGTAGGCCTCGTTTTTCCGGTCTTGAACCGGGTCAAGCAGATCTTTACCGTGCATTGGAATACACCCAGGAATTTTCAGCGGCTCAGGATGGTCTCTGTACTCGCAAGAAACCATTTGGTCGAGCTTTGGCAAATAAAGGAACAAAGACAGAGCCATGGCTGTCGAGGGAAAGAAAATGTACGGCGAGACATTAAATTCTCTGGCAACATCAAACGCGTCGGTTCCAAATAGATCAACAACCAAGGCCGCGACCTTTGTCCTCTCAATCAACGACTTCAGCGAGTCGCGCAGGGAAGGAAGAGAGCGAACCACCGTGAGAGAAATTATGGGTTCAATCATGGTGCCCTCGGGGACATCGTCGAGGTTGACTGGCGGGAGAAAGATGTAATTCATGGAACTGGGGAGGGCGTCTAGGACGGACTTCTGGGCCTTGGAGGGAGGCCCATCGACGGGGACGATGAAGGTGACGTTGATAAAGCTGTGGTGGTGGACGAGTCGCTTGGCGAACTCAACGAGTGGGATGAGGTGTCCCATCCCGGGACTCGGCAGAATAGCCACGTGGGATCCTTGCGGTTGTTCCATGGCAGCTATGGCTTTTCTTCTTTATCTAAAAATTCACTTGTATGGGGAGTGGAGCATAAAGTTCGGAAAGATGTGGCGATTTATATAGAGGGTTTGTGTGGGGAGGCCAATTGGGAGGTGTTTGGTTGATTAATTTAGGTTCGTGGAATTGTCTACGGGGGGGTGTTTGTCTAGTTCTTGTGTGGGGTACAAAGAATATGGGGGGGGGAGGATCTGGAACTGAGACGGTAATTTCTAGAGGGAGATTGGCATGGGCATGATGCTTGTAATGTTATGTGGGGGTGATGACGTCATTTCTAACGTAAGCCTTATGTTATCAACAGTCCTAGCCATTTCTCGCACGCTTTGGTTTGGTCTTTGGATGCTATATCCTTTTCTTTTTTCTTTTTCATCTCAAACGCTTTTGGTAAGGGAACCAATAACGTGACAATCATGACGCCATGCCTGTTTTGTTTTTTCTTTTTTGGCAGTTAAATAACTCTTTATTTTTATTTTTTTTATTTTTTTTGTGAATTTGTGATATTAATAAAGATGGGTGTTATTTAGTAAATTGTTATGGACTATGATATAATTGGAAAGATGCGATAATGAAAATCTTTTTTTATTTTTACAAGGTCATCCGGTGACTATTTTTATTGTCAAAGGAACCAAATATTTTGTTATTGGGGTTTTACGGCATTGTATTTGGGTGTTTATGACGTGTCAAATGATACATATGATAGATGACAAATCGTTAACGTTTACGTTTATAGTTAAGTGATAGAGTTACATATTTTAAACTAATTAAGCAAAACCTCATGATTGTATTCTTAAAATTGAAAAATTCTAGACTAAATTTAAATCAAATAAAAGCCCAAGAGTGATGATATGCAGAACGTCAGGCGTGCATGAATAGTCATGCACGCCTGGCCTTTTTTTTTTTTTTTTAATAATTAAAATAATAAAATATTTTATTTTATTATTTTAAGATATTAAATCAGCCAGGCGTGAGCACGCCTGGCATTCTGCATATCATCACTCAAAGCCCAAGGGCTAAAGATGGTTTTTCGGAAAATTTTAAATTATCTAACAATCATGAGTAGTGATATTACGCACGTCAGCATGAGTGCACAGTGTGTCATGCTAGCGTGAACAGTAACCAAAAAAATATTAAAAAAATGTTGATTACACTGGCACACCAACGTGAGGCACTGTGCACTCACACTGGCGTGCGAAATATCATCACTCGACAATCATATATACTATTAAAAACAACAAAATCATGCCTCTTTGCAAGGTACCCCTCCACCACCATGATGGTACCTTCTGATAGAGGCTTCGATCTGACCACCATCAGTGCTCCTTTAATTCATTGCAGTGGTTATTGTTCGGGCATATTTGTTTATGGTTCGCCTTCTCAAACTGCCCTCATAGGCGACCATTTTTTTTTTTAGCATTTGTGTCGATAATCTATAGGGTTAGGTCATTCATTTGGTCAATTCCCTTTTGTTTTATGTTTTTTTGCATTGTTATGGTTGTAATTGAGTTTATTGTTGGCTATCCATCTTTTTTATGTGTTTTTTTTTTTTTACAGACTTTTTTATGTGTTGTAGCTGTCTCCTCTCCCTTACGTTATTGTAGGAAAAATAAATAAATAAATAAAATTTAAATCATAAAATAATTATTTATCTCCATTTTTTTAAAATGAAAAGGATATTAGTTAATAGAGACTAATAACGTGACAATCATGAGAAGAAGATTTAGATCACATTATTTAATTTTTTTGAATAATGTGACAATATATTAAATTGAACAATCATAAAATTATAGTTTATCTCCTTCGCTTTGGATGCTTATATTTATTTCTTTCCTTATTTTTCCAATTGTTTCGGTTTTCTTCTCAAACACTTTTTTCTCGTAAAATAAGGCTGAGGGAACCAATAACGTGACAATCATGACACCATGTCTCTTTGTTTCTTTTTTTCGTTGCTTTTAGTTTTTGGCACTTACATAACTCTTAAACAGGCAAACCCCAAAACAAGAAGTTTTGTGAATTTATGATATTAATAAATATGCCTTAACAAGGAAACGAGAAAAGGAAATCGGATTTTTATATTTCAAATTAAATGGTGATGATTCATTTTAATTCATATTAAATTTTTATAGATTTAATGATATATGTCAAGTCATTTAAAATTTTTGAATGATATGACAATTATATACAATGTTAAATAGAATAAATAAAATTTAGTTTATAAAATAATGAATATCTCTTTGTTTTAAATGAAAATGATCCTAGTTAATAGAGAGCGAGTTGGAAGGCTACGCACTTCAAGTGGCGCACGCTCTTTGCAAGAAAGATACGAACTTGAATAAATATGGTCATTTGATTGAGGAGGCTCGTGGAGTACTATGCAATCTCTAATAGTAGACGGTTTCTCATGTCAAGCGTAGTGTCAATGAGGCGGCCCATCATCTTACGAAAGATGCACTCAATCTTAGCGAGGAACAGGCCTTCTTAGAGGAAGTTCTCCAATATATTTTTGATGTTATCTCTACCGAGGACATCTTCAACCTAGCTATTAATAAATCCAATAGATGAAAATCGCTGATGCATCGCAATTAGATAACAATAACAACGTATAGTGATTAATTATTTTTATTTTTCAATGTGTGATTAGTGAAACTTTTGGTTTTTTATTTTTTGGTTCTTTCTTTAATTTTTCATTTTATGCCAGAGATAAAAGGAAATAATTTTTTTTAGGGTATATATCTTATAAATCCATGAGTCAACGCGCCAAAATAAAAAACTCCTTTTTTTTTTTTCCTCGAATTTTTAGTCTATAGGTTAATCAAAAAGGCAAATTAACTCCTACCATTACATTTTTCCCCAAATGTTTAACACCCGTCAGTCCCAACGAAATACACCTTTCTGTCACGTAAGCATACTAATTTTTTTTTAGATTTAATTTTGAAATTAAATTAATAAAATATTAATATGCTAATGTGACAAAACGGTGTGTTTAATTGGGATTGACGGACGTTAAACATTTGGGAAAAAATGTTACTTTGCCTTTTGGATTGACCCAGATAATAAAAATTTTTTAAAAAAAAATTAGGAGTTTTCTGTTTTGGCACATTAACCCTAAGATTTATAAGATATTTACCCTTATATATATATATATATCTTTTTCAGTTTTGTTTTCACTTGGTCGAAGTGTTGAGAATGTTTTTACTCCTTTTATTCAAACGTACAATATTCACCGCAAGTGCTTTAATTAGTTACTTATTACCCCTAAATCCAGACACGTGTTTTAAAGAGATTATATGCTTTATCTTTTTTATCTTTTGTTTTGGTCCCTCAGCAGCTTTAAAATTCCTTCCACATGAGGTCGTTAGTGTACGTCATTTTCACAAGGATATGAGCTTTTGTATTTATAGAACGTGATAACTGTATATGATCCGAAAGAAGCAACGAAATCTTACAAGTGGGTTAATAAGTGAAGGATTTGTGACAAATAAAAGTGATTATTGTCTTGTAACTGTATTTTTGCCTTTTCCCTCTTGGGCAAAGATATTTGAAGGCTGTTTTGTTTTCTTTTTCCATTTTCCTCTTAAATTGAGTCCACATATCATTTTGAAGAGATAATTATTTGAAACTCTTTTAAAGTATATATAGTGGGTCCCCTTTACATTGATTCCAGACGATTTTGTACATATAAATATGCCAACTGTATGTGTTCCAACTTCCAAAAAGGATTTCTCAAAAAAGGCGTTATTAATCACCATATTTTGTTGTGGAAATAATCTGTAATATTCTTGTCTTTTTTTTTTTTCTTTTTTCAATTTAATACTTGAGTCTACAAAAATTTTAAATTTAAGACATCTAGCATTTTTTTCCTCAAATAAATAATAATAATAATAATAATTGACATGAAAAGAATATTATATAATTATCATTAAAAAAATCACATTAAAAAAAAAAAAAAGAAGGTTTGGGTGGTTGATTGGAGGCGGCCACGGGCCACCCCTTACTCTAATAACTTAAAAAAATATTAGCTACATCTGTACTACTACTTTAAAACGACTTCAAAAATCCTTGAACTTCAAGAAGAAGAGGTACCATGGGATCTTGATGAGATTCGGGCTCTTCAGTCTAAGGCAAATGACGTTATGGAAGAAGAAGAGATGAAATGGCAACAAAGAGCGAAAGTAAATTGGCTGAAGCACGGGGATAAGAATTCTAAGTTTTTTCATGCATGTGCTACGGAGAGGAGAAGGGCCAACACTATAACTAGTATTGTTGATCTGGAGGGGAAAATTTGTGATACACCCGCAACCATTGAAGCTGCGTTTATTTCCTATTTCAGGGGAATCCTCACCACGTCGAACCCGACAGGGGTTGATGAAGCACTGGATCTCTTATCAACAAGAATAACAGCTGAAATGAATGTAGGTCTGGAAAATGCCGTCTCTAGAGAGGAAGTCAGCTTGGCTCTTAACCAAATGGCGCCTCTAAAATCCCCGGGTCCAGACGGATTTCCAGCAAGCTTTTTCCAAGATAATTTTGCTGTTGTGGGAGAGGAGGTATTTGAAGCTATACATAATTTTTTCTCCTCAGGTGTTCTTGCCCCAGCTGTAAACTCTACGTATATTGCTCTTGTTCCAAAAAAATCAAATTCTGTTGTGGTTTCTGATTTTAGACCTATTTCATTGTGCAATGTCCTGTATAAAATTCTTTCTAAGATTTTGGCAAAC
This sequence comes from Corylus avellana, assembly GCF_901000735.1. NCBI lineage: Eukaryota > Viridiplantae > Streptophyta > Magnoliopsida > Fagales > Betulaceae > Corylus > Corylus avellana. The sequence continues at coordinate 5,582,505 of NC_081547.1, read as the reverse complement.
AGGTTAAAGCTTCTGCTCCCTCATATTATTTCGAGCAATCAGTCCGCCTTTATTCCAGGTAGGCTGATCTCGGATAACATTTTAGTTGCCTATGAAACACCACACACTATGCATTCTAGGATGTATGGTCGTGTGGGATACATGGCGTTAAAATTGGATATGAGCAAAGCGTATGACAGGGTGGAGTGGATTTTTTTGGAGAAGGTAATGAGAAAGATGGGTTTCTCTGAAAAATGGATCAAAATGGTGATGCAATGTGTCACGACAGTATCTTACTCCATTTTGATTAATGGAGTACCAGTGGGCAATTTCTCACCATCCAGAGGAATTCGCCAGGGTGACCCTCTCTCTCCATACCTGTTCATCCTATGTGCGGAGGTTCTAAGCACACATTTCCAGCATGCCGAGAGCACAGGCTTATTGGGGGGGGGG
>NC_081547.1:5524611-5581973 GCF_901000735.1 Corylus avellana | reverse complement strand
ATTTCCAGCAGGTTTCTTCCAAGATAATTTTGCTGTTGTGGGAGAGGAGGTATTTGAAGCTATACAGAATTTTTTCTCCTCAGGTGTTCTTTCCCCAACTGTAAACTCTACGTATATTGCTCTTGTTCCAAAAAAATCAAATTCTGTTGTGGTTTCCGATTATAGACCTATTTCATTGTGCAATGTCCTGTATAAAATTCTTTCTAAGATTTTGGCAAACAGGTTAAAGCTACTGCTCCCTCATATTATTTCGAGTAATCAGTCCGCCTTTATTCCAGGCAGGCTGATTTCGGATAATATTTTAGTTGCCTATGAAACACTACACACTATGCATTCTAGGATGTATGGTCGTGTGGGATACATGGCGCTAAAATTGGATATGAGCAAAGCGTACGACAGGGTGGAGTGGATTTTTTTGGAGAAGGTAATGAGAAAGATGGGTTTCTCTGGAAAATAGATCAATATGGTGATGCAATGTGTTACGACAGTATCTTACTCCATTTTGATTAATGGAGTACCAGTGGGCAAGTTCTCACCATCCAGAGGAATTCGCCAGGGTGACCCACTCTCTCCATACCTGTTCATCCTCTGTGCGGAGGTCCTAAGCACACATTTCCAGCATGCCGAGAGCACTGGTTTATTAGGGGGGGGTCCCAACATCTCCACGAGGTATGAAGATAAATCATTTATTTTTTGCTGACGATAGTCTCCTTTTCTGTAAGGCTACAACGCAGGATTGGGGACAGTTAGCAAAATTATTGGATACCTATGAGCGAGCCTCGGGGCAACGTCTGAATATGGATAAAACGGCAGTGTTCTTCAGCAGAAATACGCCCCAGGTTGTACGTGAAAGTATCCTGTCTCTGATAAATATACCAGCATCACAACGCTATGACTCTTATTTGGGACTACCCGCTCTCGTAGGGAAATCTCGAACAAGGGAGTTTTTGTTTTTGAAGGATAAGGTGAAAAGAAAATTATCAGACTGGAAAGTTAATTTCCTTTCACAAGCTGGGAGGGAGGTTTTACTAAAAGCAGTGGTGCAGGCAATACCTACGTACAGCATGAGCATATTTTTGCTACCCAAAGAGCTTTGCAAGGATTTAAATAGGCTAATGCAACAATTCTGGTGGGGACATACCGAGAAAGAAAAGAAAATTCACTGGCTAAGTTGGGAAAAAATGAGCCTTGCTAAAGAAAAAGGAGGGATGGGGTTCAGAGATATTGTTTGTTTTAATAAAGCTATGTTAGCAAAACAAAGCTGGAGATTAATGCAGAACCCGCAGAGTTTGGCGGGGAAGATTATCTCTGCTAAGTATTTTTATCGGGGAACTTTTATGTCGGCAAAGGTGGGGAATAAGCCTTCTTACGCTTGGCGTAGTATATTAGCAGGCAGGGATTTATTCCAAGAAGGGTGTTTCTGGAGGATTGGTGACGGGCGATCAGTTTCAATCTGGGGAGACAGATGGCTCCCAAGACCATCCACTTTCTCCATCCAATCCCATTGCACGTTGCTGTCAGAGGAAGCAAAAGTGGTGGAACTCTTAGAAGAGAATCCGGTTAGATGGAATGAAACTCTGGTGAGGACAATTTTCGATCCTGAGGAGGCAGATTTAATTTGCAATATTCCACTTAGCAAATACCATCAGCCGGATAAACTGATATGGTATCCAACAAATTCAGGGGAATTTTCTGTCAAAAGTGCTTACCACCTTGAGAAGGAACGTCAAGAGAGGGGGAAAGGGGAGAGCTCAAGTCAAGGCAGAAGGTTAGCAACTGGAAAACCATATGGGGTTTAAATGTACCAAACTCTTCCAAAGTATTCTTATGGAGGGCCTGTAAAAACATTCTCCCTACTAAGGAAAACCTCAGAAAAAGAGGGCTTATTGAGGAGGATCGTTGCATCTTCTGCTGCAGAGTGAAAGAAACGGTCCATCATATACTGTGGGCATGCCCTTCAGCTCAAGACGTTTGGGGTACCAGTAGCCGTAAGCTCCAAAAATGTACCAGGAGCTATAGTGATTTCAAGGATTTCTTTGAGGAGATGACGGTCCAGTTGTCTGGGGAAGATCTAAATCTATTGGCTCTAACAATCCGGGGAATTTGGAGGAGGCGGAACTCCGTTGTGCATGGAGGTGAGTTCATTCACCCAAGTGTCATAGCTAATACAGCTAGGGAAGGCCTCTTACAATACACACAGGCAAATGAAAAGGAGCTGACCCAGGCCGAGGTAGGGAGAGGAGAAACGGGCATGAAATGGCAGGCCCCTCCGTCCGGGTTCTACAAAGTTAATTGGGACATTGCAATCTCATCTGAAAGGAAATGTATGGGAATCGGCGTGATTATTAGAGATGCAGCGGGTCGAGTTCTAGCGGCCCAAAGTAAATCCTTCATGGCTGTCTATGATCCAGCTGCGGGAGAAGCTTTGGCCGCTCTGCATGCAGTCGACCTATGCAGGGACCTTGGTTTCTATGACATAATTCTTGAAGGGGATTCACTTTCTGTGGTGAAGGCAATCGGAGAGAGAGATCCAAACTGGCTCAGGTATGGGCATATCGTGGAGGATATAAAGACAGTGCTAAGAACCCTTCGACAATGGAAGATTCGCCACGCCAAGCGCGAAGAAAATAATGCAGCACATGGACTGGCGAAGGAGGCGTTAAAGCTTATTATGGATAATATTTGGATTGAGGAGATCCCGTCTTGTATCTCAAATATTGTTCAGTTAGAGGGTAATGACCTCTCTTTATAGAGCCAAGGCTCTCTGTATTTCTTTCTCATTTTGAATGAAGAATACCCAGTTTCAAAAAAAAAAAAAAAGGATAGTTCCACAATTTAACCACAGTAATTTGCACCTCCTCCAAAATCTAGCGGTCATGCATCCTGCTATCAGACGCTCCTCCTCCACTCCATGGCGAACACAACGACCTACTCCCTGAAGAGTTGCTCGATATGATTCCTTATAGATGTCACCTTTGTCAAAGAGCCTAAATCAAAGTGGATTAGTGGATTGTTAAGCATTTTTTATATATATTTTTAAAAAAAAGTAATGATAGGAACTATAATTTTATCCTACAATATTACTACAGTCATAACCAACATTTTTTCTTTAAAAAAGAAAAAGAAAAAAAAAAAGAAAGAAGAAGAATGCTAAAAACTACATTTTTTTTCTCCCATAATTATCAAACAATGTTGATATGGTAGTACTAGCCAATCTTTAGATCAATACATACAAGGGTTGATTTATAAAAATAGTTCTTCAAATTATAAAAATAAAAAAAGTGAGTTCAATAGAAATGTTATTGCATATGAAAATCTCTTCCTATCATAAAGAGAGAGAGAGAGAGCATAGTAGAGTGGGGGGAGGGAGTTACGACTCCCTCCTCCCCACCCCCTTTCTGTTCTCCCTTCCCCCTTAATTTTCCTGCCTCCACCATAGATTGATTAGAGCGCGTATGTCAATGGTCCTCGGGGTGTTTTTTGGCGGCGTGTGGTTGGCTAACGGTGGCGCGTGAAACGCGTGAGGGTGTGTTGAGTTTTTGTTATTGTGTTTTCGTTGTTTTTAAATAAGAATGTATTATCTCTAGATCTGCTTTTAATAGCGACCTATGAGGTAAAGTTTTATTCATTTGTTTAAGTTTCGTTTTCACGAATTTTAAAAATAACAAAATTAGTTTTTTGTCGGTCTTTTGTTTTCTTATTGTTCTTTGTAAACCATGGACCGATAACTGATGAGTTATCAAGTATAACGAAAAATTATAATTATAGTAAAGGCATAGAAGAGAATTGTGATTGATAAAAGTACTAGTAGCGGAGATAAAAAAAAAAAGGGGAAAAAAAAAAAAAAAAAAAACAAGGGAATGAAGGACCTAACAGTAGATAAAGACATGATTCATCGGAATTTGCTGTAGATTTGAAACTGATTGAGATTATGACTTTTAACAGATATTGTCTTATATTATCTATGAATATTGTATATATCATAAATAATGTTTGAGTTGTGAGGATTCTAAATTATATTTTTAGCATTGTAGGGAGCATTTTACTCCATTTAATTGTTATATCAATAATGAAGAGATAATTCGTTAATATATATATATATATATATATATATATATATAGCGGAAAGTCGAAATACCTAAGTTGTCTTCCAGCCGGCTATAATTAAGGAATCCTTTAGCTGACGGCCAGACGCGTCATTGTCTTCAAATCCCAAATTTGGGGGAACACTGTCATACTTTTAAATGATACGGTCCATACGGAAATCTCAATAAAAATGAGATCAAATTAATATAAAATTAATTAGAGCTGTACCCTTAACCTACCTACACATGCATACCCGCAAAATTATGCACTCTTAGTTAATCTTTAGGGATGTTTGCAGACGTAGCAATCCGTGCATAATGAAACAATCCGAACAAGATCGAATGACACTTTTATGACGAAAGCATGACGCAAGAAAAAATACATAAATAAAGATTAAGAGTCATAGTCAACGTTTGACATATTGAATGATGACCAAAGAGGCAATGATAATAAAAAGATATCGTATATGAATATTAATTAGATAATGGGTCGTAATCAAACTAAGGCAATAAACTTGAATTTTTATTTAATGAAGTTTGGATGATGGATGATTGAAAACTCCGTTTGATCTCTTGGGCGTCACTAAAGAAGTAAAGATTCATCATGGCTAACCTCACCATTAGATTCAACACACGTGTCAGGTAGATCTCTTCCAACTTTTCAGCTTAAGAAACGAGAATAGAACTTCTACCTATATATCACACTAGCTCTCCCCTTCGATGATTTCTCATATAGCTGAAATTAGATAACCCAAAATAGTTAATTAAAAGATTAAATAACTTATTAGAAAATTATAAATTTTTATCTTAAAATTCTATGATCTTCATAATAAATTATTTAATAATAAAATAAGATAATTATTATTTACTTTTCATACAATCAACCAAAAGATTATCCGGATGTAAGCTAATTTAATTAAGAAAATATTATAATATTGTCTAAAGAAGTCATGAATGATGTCTCCTCTACGTACCGATGGAATAAGAGACCGGTTACGTTGGGCTTGCACACTCTAAGCCCAACGTATTGGGCTATTCTAAGGTTTAACCTATGCCTACTTAAGGAATGTTACTAGTTTTTTGTTTTTTTTCGTAAAATGTTTTAACAGAAATCACTTTTAGTGAAAATGTTTTATGATTGGTGTGTGCGAAAAATTACAAATATCTTATATATTTTTATTCAATCATATTAACCTTCAAAAATTAATTTGTATTCACAACATAAAAATATTTGAAAAAAAAAAATTAACATAAAAATTTGAATTCCAACAGGAGTTTGGCAGAGATCTGCCAAACTCCAACGATTTGAAAATGATAAGTTCAAATTCGAAAAATGATTTTTAGTTTTAAAAAAGAAAAAACATTTTACAAAAATTAAATAAACATTTTTGATCAAATAAAAAATATTTTCGATTGAATAGTATTTTCCGTAGTATAAATACTGAAAAATATTCAAAATACTTTACAAAAATTATTTTACTCCAAATCAAATAGAGCCTAAACTGCAAATTCACCATTTTCCCCCTCTTTCGCAAAGAAGAAACTAGGGAGAGTACGATCACTACAAAAAAACAATTTTTTTTTTACTAGCGTTTTCTGACGTGTCAGGGTGTCTAACACGTCAGAAAATTTTTCTGACGTGGCGTTTCTGACGCATGTTGATTGTCAGAAACATAGGTGACAGGAAAAAAAATTTTCTAACGTGCCAGTGGGTAGAACGTCAGAATTTTTTGACGTGTGAGAATTACCACGTCAGAAAATTTTCTAACGTGGTAGTTCTAACACACATCAGAAAATTAAAAAATTAATTTTTTTTTAAAAAAATTTTTCTGAAATTTTGTTTTTGAATTAAAAATTTATTAATTAATTTTTTTTTTTTTTTTTTGAGAATTCCTCTGCACGGCAGCGTGAGGAGCTGCCGTGCAGATGATGCACACCATAAACACGTACATGTGTTTATGGTGTGCAGAGATGGTGATCTCTGCCATCTCTGCAGAGATGGTGCACTTCTTCTTCTTCCTTGAGCTTCTTCTTCCTCGATCTTCTTCTTCTTCTCTACTCTTTTTTTTTTTTCTTTTTCTTCTCTCCTTCTTCTCTTTGATCTCCCTTTCTTTTTCTTCTGCACCTTCTCTTCTTCTTCTTTTCTCCCTTTCTTTTTCTTCTTCTCTTCTCCTTTTTTTGGTTCTCCTTCTTCTGCCTAATTTCTTGCATCTGCCGGGGAAAGAAGGGAGAGGTGACAGACAGACTGTGGGAAAAATAAATGAGGAGGAAAGAATAAAAAGAGAAAAAAAGTGGAGGAAAAATAAGTAAGGGGAAAAATTTCAAAATTTCGGCCTTTTTAGAAATTTTTTCCTTTTCCTGATGTGCAATATTTAGCACGTCAAAAAATTTCTGACGCGCCAGACTTGGCACGTCAGAAATTTTCTGACGCCCCAAACTCACACATCAAAAATTTTCCACATATATATATATATTAGTTTTTTTTTAAAGTAGTTTTCTGACGTGCCACGTGTCCTGCGTGAAATTTCGGCGTGTGACCGCGTGGCTTGCGTCAACTGCTCTCTATATATATATATATATATATATATAGCATTCTGACGTGGTGGTTTGCCACGTCAGAAATTATATCATTTTTAAAATTTTAAAATTTGTAATATTTTTTCTGACGCTCCAACATCTAAAACGTCAGAAAAAAAAAATTCTGACGTTTTAAAATTTGCACGTCATAAATTTTCTGACGTGGCAACAAAGTAGGTACTATAGCCACGTCAGAAAATGTCCTTTTTTTTGTAGTGGATGTAGAGTGCTCAAATACCCAATGTGTATGTGTCAACCACAAGAAAGCTAGAGTAGATTAAGTATCATATTTTGGCACATTTGTCATTTAAAAATAAAGAGAATCAGGAATCTAGTTATTTACTTGGAAAAGATAGCCTGTTTGATTTTTTTTTTTTTTCCAAAAAATAATAATAATAATGAAACAAAACAAAACAATGGTTATATTACTTTTATGGCATTTTTTTTAGTGATGGTTTACTCGCTCCGGTTTACTTGTAGTCATTTTTTTCTTCTAATAGAAAAGGGGGAAAAAAAAATACATAGGAGGATATTTTCCATTATTGATTCAAATAGAAGAAATAATAAGAGATCTTATGAGAATGCTTTCGAATATAAGATGAGAAGTGAGCCATTGATCTAAAACATGTGCTTTAAAGTTGGCACATTGAAAAACTTTCAAGGCATTCCAACTTTGAAAAGATGCTAAAACTAGGCTAATATCAAAAATAAAATTAGTAAAGTTCCAAGAAAAAAAGAAAGAAGATGACTATTAAATATTAATAGCTGAAATCATCAAAATAGCATCTTCCTCCAGGAAGAAATTGCTAGAACCAATGAAGGCAGCCACCTGGGAGCCTAAGAGGGCTGCGAAGGCTTCACCAAGAAGGGCATTCGTGGAGGGGAGCTTCAGAGTAGCTGCCTGAATAATGTTCTCCATGGAATTACTAATCACAACAGCAGCCACCGCAATAAATCTCCTATTAGCCACATCAAAATTAGATCATAATCTTGAACACCTAATGATGAGATCACTAATTGAGTCTCTTTTTTTTTAATCTAAGAATAAACTTTCATTCAATTCGTTGAGAAAAAAACATAGAGATCATAGAGCTTTAAATGAGACCATGAGCTCCCATGGTCTTTTTCTCATCTTTTTACTTTTCAAAATTACTATTTGATCTATCAGCTCATGTGGGTCTTACATATGAACCCCTAAAAATAAAATAATGAGAGAATGGTCATAAAAAGATGTATAACATGTCTCTTCAAAAAACAATAGTTATATTACTTTTATCAAGTATATCTTCTCATATTTATTATTTATTTAGGAGGTATTATCCTATATTTAATCACATATGTTATATTTTTCATTTTTTTTTAAAAAAAAAATTAATATTCTAATAATGTGTCACAATTTAATAAAATGATAGCATAACATATTTTTTAAAATAATAAATTTCATAAAATTGTAACATATTATTTAAAAAAGCAACTTTTGAATAATAAATTAAAAAAGTGCAGCAATTCTCTCGCCGTACGGGTGCGAGATTTCTTACTGCCGTCAGCCGTGCAGGTAGCTGCATCTACCAAAAAGTACAATATTAAGGCTTACCGAACTCGATTAATGTGTGATTGTCAAGCTAAAGACAATTGGTCTTTTTGGTCAAAGCTTCTTTCTTTTTGTTTATTCCAATCACATGCATTTGGAGAATAATTAAGCGGTTTTTTTTTTAAATAATAATTTGGGGAAAGTCGATTAACCCTCTAAACTACTTTTCACTCAATCGATTAACGTCTCCAAACTTTCATCATGGCTAACGTCCCCCCCCAACCACCAAAATCACAACGTTCTTAACGACCTAAATTACTCCTTAAAAGAAAATTAAAAAAGAAAGAAAAAAAAAACTAAAACTCTTAGAAAACCTAAACTAACAAAAAAAGAAAAGAAAAATCCAAACGATGGCCAATTAATTTTTTTTTTTTTTTAAAAAAAAAATCAATTTTATAAGAAAAAAATTAAAAAAATTTCGATTTTTTTTTTATAAAAATTGAAAATTTTCGTTTTTTTTTTAATTTTTAATTTTTTATAATTTTATTTAAATAAAAATTTACGTTTAAAAAAAATAAAATTTTCGTTTAATAAAATGAAATTTTTTGTTTTTTAAAACTAAATAAAAAAATTAGTTTTTTTTAAGAATAAAAATTTCCGTTTAAAAAAAAATTAAAAAATTTTGTTTAAAAAAAATTGTTTTTTTTTATAAATATTATCTTTCAATTAAAATTTTTCGTTTTTTAAAAAATCAATTTTTTTTTTTGACTTTATAGGGGTATTTTTGTCTTATTGAGAAATTTATAGGGGCATTTTTGTCCTATGGCTAGTCTTGGGGGGGGCATTGACAATGTTTTGGTAGTTTGGGGGGGACATTGTCACAATTGAAAGTTTGGGGGGGACATTGTCAATTGGGTGGTAGTTTGAGGGGGGTATGTGGACTTTACCCTAATAATTTACTGTCAATTATAGCACTTTTTTCTATTTGTAAAATTGTATCTGTAATGCACAATCCAAATTTCAAATAATGAGAATTTATGCACTTTGAAGACTTTTCATATCCTTCTAAGCATTTAAATGGATGATGGGAAAAAAATTAGGCACCCTACAATTTTAAAGAAATAGTAAATTTTCAAATTACGTAATTTTAACCATTTTTAGGCATCAAAACGCTTGAAAATGGTCACATATTAAAAATATGGTATGATACGGTTGAGAAATTGAGTATATTTTCATATAGTTATTTCTCTTTATGTTGTAAAAAAGCTTTGAGCCACAAATTTTCTTTTGATTTTATAAAGAATAAGCGCCACTACAAAAGTGAAGATGAATCATTTTGAGAGAATCTTTTTTGTTACCTCGATAACATGCTACATTTTTAATAGGTAGTATTTTTCAAGTGTTTCGATGCCTAAAAATTATCTAATTACGTAATTTAAAAATCTACAATTTAAAAAAAAATTGTAGGAGATCTTTATCCGTAAAAATGAGATTTTCAAAAAAAGTGCACAAGTGTGAGACTTTCAAAGAATGTGAATATGAGACTTTTAATTACTTTTATCATAATTGTGGGCCTTAATTATAGATTTTTTTTTTTACCATAATATTCAAGCAATAAATATTTATGGAAGAAGTTTTTACCATATTAGAGCTTAATTTTTTTTTTTAAAAAAAAATATTTATTACATAATTATTAATTGTGGGCCTTAGGCCACCTCCTAATTAGCCTAAGCCTGCATGAGCCGCCCCTACAACTAACAATGTTTGTAACACCTCTACTTTGGGTCAAGCCCGTACGGTTTTATTATTGGATTTACCCCCAAAAGGCCTCATACCATTTAGAGAGAGTATATTTAATATAAACACATCATCTTTTTTATGCCCAGGTAATATGGGACGTCACAATCACCCTCTTTTAGGATCCAACGTCCTCGCTAGTAACCCTCATAGGTTTATGTATGCTCCCCCCATTTTAGGCTGGACTATGATTCTGATACCATATGTAACACATTTGCTTAAAGTGGTATGATGTTGTCTGTTTTGGGTCAAGCCTGTACGATTTTATTATTGGATTTACCTCCAAAAGGCCGCATACCATTTAGAAAGAGTATATTCCATATAAACACATCATCTTTTCGATGCCCAGACAATATGAGACGTCATAATGTTGTTGGAGATTAAATGTTATTTAAATTTCAAAAAGTCAACAACGGGAAAAATGTTAATTAAATAATTAATTAATATTTTTTTTAATCAATTTAAATTTTTGAAATAAATGATTATATTTATACAGTATACACAAGAGTATATATACTTTTATTCAAAAAAAAAGAAAAAGAAAAGAGTATATATACTTTGAAAGATAATGGGGCAATTAATAACATTACTTATATGGAAAACGCTATACTTATAAATTAATTTTTATTTCAAAAAGTTAATTTTTAAATAATGTGTCTATAAAATCTATTAATTTAAAATATATGTTATCATCTTATAGAATAAGAATAATGTCACGTCACTTGAAAATTAACTTTTAAGTAAACAATTTAGTGAGCGTAGCATTTATTACTTTCCATCACAAACGTGTTAGTTTCTTTAGCTACCACGGACTAAACGATTAGATTTCACACGAAATATAAAAATAAAAATAAAATAAAATAGCCATAATGGAGCAAAGAGTTGGCTGTTAGCTACCACGGACCGTTCAACCAAAGCAAATTAAAATCAAAGCTTCCACCAAAGAAAGATAATTCTCAACAATGGAAGAAACACAAACACCCCACATAGCCATGATATCGAGTCCAGGGATGGGTCATCTCATCCCACTCGTTGAATTTGCCAAACGCCTCCTTCTCCACCATGACTTCACCGTCACCTTGATCCTTCCCAGCCTCGGCCCTCCCCCTAAAGCTCAGTTGGAACTCCTTCAATCCCTCCCCATTACCATAACCCACATCTTTCTTTCCCCAGTTAGCTTCGACGACTTACCTGCACATGGCGTAAAGCAAGAAATCAAAATCTTTCTGTCTGTCACTCGTTCTCTTTCTTCTATACGGGATGCGCTCAACTCGTTAGTCTCAACTACTAGGCTTGTGGGATTGGTTGTTGATTTATTTGGCACCGATGCTTTTGATGTCGCAAAGGAATTCGACATTTCTTCCTACCTATTTTTCCCGACAATGGCTGTTGCGGTATCGCTGTTCTTTTACTTGCCAAGCCTCGACGAGGCGGTTTCCTGCGAATACAGAGACATGCCTGAACCGGTTAGTTTGCCAGGATGCGTGGACTCCCCTGTCCACGGACGAGACTTTCCGGAACCTTTACAAGACCGGAAGAATGATGCGTACAAGTTGTTCGTTCACCATTCAAAACGTTGCAGTTTAGCAGCGGGAATCGTGTTGAATAGCTTCGTGGAGTTAGAAGCAGAGTGTATACAAGCCTTGCAAGACGCCAGTGAACCGCCGGTATACCCGATCGGACCACTTGTACAAATCGGTTCGAGTAGTGGGGTTGGTGGGTCAGAGTGTTTGCGATGGTTGGATGCTCAGCCACGCGGATCTGTTTTGTTTGTTTCATTTGGGAGTGGCGGAACTCTGCCGTATGCTCAGTTGAATGAATTAGCTCTGGGATTGGAAATGAGCGGGCAAAAATTCTTGTGGGTTGTGAGAAGCCCAGACCCAGATGATGGATCCGTCAGCGCCTCATTTTTCAGCGCCCAGAGTCACGAAGACCCTTTCAATTTCTTACCGAAAGGGTTTTTGGAGAGGACCAAAGGGCGAGGTTTAGTGGTGCCATCCTGGGCACCACAAATCGAGATCCTTAGCCATGGCTCGACGGGTGGGTTCATAACTCACTGCGGCTGGAATTCGATCCTCGAGAGCGTTGTGAATGGCGTGCCTTTGATAGCTTGGCCTCTCTATGCGGAGCAGAAGTTGAACGCGGTCTCGTTAACCGAGGTTCTGAAGGTAGCGCTCAGACCAGAAAGAAATGAATATGGGCTGGTGGGGCGGATGGAGATAGCGAAGCTTGTGAAGGCTCTCATGGAAGGGGAAGAAGGGACAAGGATTCGCGACCAGATGAACCGCTTTAAGGAAGCTGCCGTTAAGGCCATAAGTAAAGACGGTTCTTCCACAAAATCTCTTTCTGAGTTGGTGCTCCAGTGGAAGAATCACTAGAATCAGCTTAATTTCTTAATTTCTTCTTTTTCGTGAAATTTGCTTTATAAAAATTCCTCTTCAGGATACATAGAATCATATAATTTGTCTCTTGGGTTTCCAGATTCATAGCATTTCTTTTGAAATGGGAACAACCCAATCCTGTACATTAGCAGTACACAGGACAACTCTCTAAAATAGAAAAGCTAATTTTTGAAAGATACAGAAAGTTCATTACTTCTGGAAAATCCTTGAGATGGATAAAAACACTAAGATTTGGCGATTATAAATATTAAGCCAAACAATAAGTTTTGGATTTCTTAGCTCATTCATAAACCATAAGTAAACGACATCTCCATATCTGCAGGTTCTTTCGATTTAGGATTTGTTGTGCGACCGACTCATTCATCATGTTACAATATTATGAAAAATCCGTTATAAATAATGAAATAGGATAATCCGCAACCCCTTTAAATCTCAAACTTCTTATATTTTGAACTTATTATTGATGAAATTTTCCAATTAGACTCAAACTATGAGATTTATTATATAATTAGACCCCAAGAAAAATAAAATAAAAAGAGAGTGATTGTAAAAGGAGAGCAGTCGTTAAGGGTTAAACTCTAGAGCTACTCCATTCATCACTTGTCTTAGATGGGCCGAAGAGTTTTCATGCTATCCAGCAAGAAAAGCCCAAATCTTACGTTGGGCCTTTGGCCCTTTTACGTCGTTTAATTAATTAATTATTCGTTCCAGGATTTTTTAAGAAACAAAAGAATACCTGAACGAACCGTACACACACAAATCTCAGAATAAGAGAAATCGCAAAGAACAAGTAGAAGAACAAGATGATCTACAGGAAATGGAGTCTTCTTACTGGTCCTGCTGCAATTTTCGGCGGCATAGTCGGCGCTGTGGTCGTTGCCGACATCCTCTTCATCGAGAAAGTAAATGCTCTATCACTTTTTATTTTTTAGTGTAAATCTTATGTTTCTGCTTGTTTTTCAGATTTTTGAGTTTTTGCTTGATTCTATAAATTGGTGTGTGTGCCTGAGGTTCTGCTATTACTGGGTTAGATCGGGATTACAAGTGTTGATTAGAAAATTAGGGTTTTAAAATTTAGTACCGTTTATTCGACGAGTGCCGAAATTTTTGATCGAGAGGAAAAGAAAAATTAGGGTTGGATTGTTTGATTTTCAGTGTTTGGGTCATTGGAAATGTAAAAGCTTCACACTTTTATGGAGTAGCACTAGAGTATTTTTTCCTGACGATGACCAGACTATTTGCATCTTGCTATGATGAACTTGAATATCTTATTCGATCATTTTTTGGTGTTAATTTTGATGATTATGCAAAAAATGAGTTGGGCTCTTTGTATTTCCCTAAAAAACAATTGTTGCATCTAATTTATCTACATAGATGAAGAAGCTCCAGGGATTGGTAGGATCTAGTGAGCTCTTAATGTATTCAAATTTGTGCACGACTTTGTAAATGGATATTGTAGTTTAGTTGAATTATAAGCTATACCATGTCATTTTGGTTTCCTCACAAACATAGGATGAAAAAATGCGTTGGAAAAGTTTTTTGAATTTCCTTTGGTGCTTAAGAGTATTGGATTTTGTAAAGGATAGGTATTTTCTTGATAGGAGCACCGGTTTGGAAACAATAGAAAGTGACCTTTGTTTCATATGTTTAGGGTGTTACCTTTTTAATTTGGAGACAGGCTGTGCATCCTAACCATGTCCTTTTTTCTGTTCTAAGATCTTCTTGATTATAAGGCTTGCCAACGTTTCTATTAGAATGACAAATTAGTGACCAATCTTGTTTGGCTTGCCGACCACATTTGTTTTGCAAACTTTTGGCTTCCATGGAAGCAAATGGAGCCTCATATGCTCTGTTGGTTGTTGGAAAACCTCAGAAAGTTGGAAGAAATTAAAACTATGAGCATGTTGTAGTTTCCTTACTATGAATAATGAAGTCAGCTAGTTATGGTTGTTTCTTCTTTTGTAGTGTTGGATAGGAGTCGTTATAATTCCTTCCGGTTGCTCTTGTAATTTGGTTGTCTTGGGTATGCCCGTGTGGTTGTACAGATTTCTATTTGGACATAGTACTTTCCTTGTCCAAAAAAAAGTCAGCTAGTTACATCTGGCTCAGGCGCTCAACTTTATGGTTGTTTCTTGAATTCCAAGATTTAAATTGCTGTCTCTCTCTTCCTCTCTTTTCTATTCTACTTTTTCTTACCTTGTCACACCTAACTGAGGTCATTGTTAGCCTATCGAACTCACTATTTCACAGATTTTGATTTTTGAATTAGATTGAAAATATATCAAAAAAAGCGAACTTTTTTCAGCTAACAACCGTGAGAGAACTCTGAAAGATGAATTAGGGACAAAGATACCACATTCAAATGGTAAGTACTTTCCGTTTCCTTCTGTCAGGAATCATTTGCGATGACCTCTTACAAACGTTTTAACAATCTTCGAAATGTGTTCCCTTTGCATTTGAACTGGAATGGCTGTTTATGCACAGTTTACCTACCTGCTCATTTTATTTGTTGTACCGTTATTTATGCTGGATGATGCTTTACTCCTGCTGAATTTGATTTGGGAGATAGTGTTCAGTATCAATTCTTTTATCTTCATATATTTCAAATTGCAGGATCTATTCCGTAAAACAGAACAAAAGAAGCTAGATGCACCACCAGCAACCAAGTAAAGGAAAGGAGGTGGAAGTTGGCATTGATGTGATTTTAAGGCTGTATCGGGGTCTGTTTTGTTGAGTATGTCTGTTAAGCAAACTTAACTTCTAGTTGCAGTTTGGGTCATGAATTCTTGTTCAAATAATAGTTTATTCTGAAGCTAAATGTGAGTACTGATCAAGTACTGTATCTCAAGTTGGTTAACTCAAGGATAAAGTGTTTTTTTATTATTTTAAAATTAAAAAAAGAACAAAAAAAAGAGACTTGTATGGAAGTTGCAGTTTGAGGCCCAAATTCTTATTCGAATAGTTTTGAGATTTAAATAAAATGTGAGCAATTGTCTTGTAAGTTTTGATTTCGTAGGTTTGTTTTTTTCTCAAAAAACAAAGACAAAATAAAACAAAAACAAAAAAGAAACTCAATTACATGGTCTTTTGATTCAAAAGAAAGGAGGTGGAGAGTTGGCCTTCATCATTCTGTATTTAAAAAAAGTGAAGAGCTTCTGCTCGTGGAAAAAAAAGTGTGGAGCTTCTCACGCAGGCAACATATGATTGGAGGTCTTGATTGTCAACCTTCAACATTCTAAATTCAACGAACCAGAAATATTCACATCAATTTACTCCGATGATATGTACTGTACTTTTTAAGTTATGGTAAAAGTATTTAATTCTGTAATACAATAAAATGATTACAACCTACTTTTTATACTTCGCTCCGCAACAGTCGATGCAGCTGCAGATACAAATCAGCCTGCAGAGAAAAAATTTCCGTAGAAGACACAACTAGAGGATATTTTCAGACGGCAAGAAGACAATCCCCTTGAATTTTCAAAAATCAACGAGTCAAGGATCTTGACAACCCAGATAACCCAAGGCCAACAAAATTGATCATCTGTATTCTTCACCATTCACCAGCAATTCCATCACCAAATCATTCCAAGAGTCTATTGGCCCAGGCAAGCACCAATGTAGACAATCATTCTGAACTACGCCATTCTTATCCTTTGCAAAAGGTTGGAATTGCCTGTATGGTCCAGGGTGCCCGTCAGGCCTCAATACCGAAAGGCGGGTTGTATCTAATAGCTTCAAGACCACCCCGTTTTTGGATCCTACGGCCGCAGCCTCCTCAAATTCATTCAACTCAATGTTACGCATTGTAGAGTCTATATCTCTCATATCAATCTCACCCTCTTTGAATGGTACTGTTCTATTGCAGTACCCCCCGCTGAACCATTCTCCGTTCTCGAAGTGGTCCGGCGTGGTGGTTCTCAAGAAAACGAACGCCTTATGGTTGTTACGTGTGACAAAGTTGAGAACAAGACGAAGTGCCTTGCGATATGCATAGTCAAATCCTAGCTCTGTTAAATTCTTTCCAGGGCAGTAGTGACAGCCTGCGACGGTGTTGTTCTCATGGTAAATTGCCGTCTTGAGAAACCATTTTCCACCAGCAATTACCGCGTAATCAAAATCCTTATATTGATCGGTCCATTGTTCATCAAGTTCATCAAGATAAACCTGGACTTCCGACAACGAAACTCCATTCATGTCCTCAAAGATAGCTGCTTTTATGAGGAATGGGGTCCAAATTACTGAAAGGGTGAAGTTGTGAGCAGGAAAGCGCCATCGTTTGGATCGGTATTCCTCATCGTGGTAGACCTCAACAGCTTGTTCCACCTGTGGGGCATAATCACCAAAATTTGATTGATAACACCATATGTAGGACCAAATTGTTGAATACCGACAGAGGATACATACAATGCTCCAAAAGAAACAATTTCAAACAAAAGAATTTAATTAAGCATGTCAGGTGGCGGTACGCCCTAGTATATCTATACTGAAACTTTCTAAAATTTGAGGTCATGGGGTACCACCGGAGGGTCTAGATTTAGAATAAAAATACTATAGAAACCTGTTCCACTAGGCATTTTCTCCCTAGCTGGGTATACTGATGCAAGAGAATATGATAAGAACAAAACAGAACATGACAAAGACAATTAATTTTATCCATTTACATTGTCCACATATTGCAGCAAACATTCCTTTTCTCATATTTGCGATTGGTGAAAATAGAACACTGTTACCCATTCTTTCTTCCCCTTTTTTACTGCAAGAATTCACTTGTTGGTGATAAGACAAACTACACTAATTGGTGTTGGCTAGACCACAAACATAGAAAAAGCCAACAACAGTAAGTAAGGTATCTATTTACTAATTATTAACGTTCAAGAGAAGCCATATGGTATTGGTAGCTAAACCTGCTTAGACAAGACACTACAACTTCTTCAGGGGCAGTAGTCTAACCATAGAAGTGGCAGCTCTCCTCCACAGATGAAATAAAAATTGATGGTTGAAGTTGTACTATGAGTTCCCTCCCCCATTGATCTAGCAGCACCAAAAAGAACTACGCTAAGAAATGGGGTACAAGCCAGCATGCTTTCGTACCCGTATTTTAACCAGAACCTTATGGGAGTAGTTACTAGATAAGGATCCACGGCAATTACCTATTCGAATTGCTAGCAATTTGGATAGATAATTTGAAAAAACTGAAATGGGATTCACATGTTGGGTAAGTAGCTGAACAACCCAAAATTTATTTGGGCAAATGGATCTCATATAGGCTCTTTTACATTACCTGCCCGAATTGCTGTGGATCCCAATTCATACTTGGGACCTCGCCCCCACAATGTACATGATAGAAAGTCAATGTAGAAGTGCTATAGGTACTGTACATAGAGGCAAATCTTAGTTATGGGCTGGCACATGAACAACTGATGCCCCACCATTTCTATTCAGTCCATAGGGGTCACCTATTTAATTAGCAACGAAAAAGTGGCTAAAGTTGTAATAATTGACTGAATCAAGGATGCTTAGTTTGTACTCATAACCTTGCAAGACATAGAATAAAGCACACATTGATGATTCCAGTTCTTGAGCAAGAGAAAAAGGCATATACATGAACAATCAAGACAATTGCAAAACCTGATTTGAAGAAAAAATGGCACACAAAATTCCAGACAGAAACAAAAAAGAAACCAAATCCTGTCCAAAAAAGAATCTGAGATTTCTAAACATACTTAAAAACTATAATTTTTAAAGTGTACCTGAGAGAGGATGCAAAGCAATGACTGCACATGGTTACGAGAGATGGAATCACCAATAAAGGCCCATGACTTGTTCCTCATAAGATGTAGAAATCTCTCAGCATTGAATCTGGGTAATTCACAGTCCCTCGGATTCCACCTCCAGTAAAGGTAACCGAAATCTGGCCGCCCGTTCTTGAGACAATTTTGATGACCTTCAATCACGTGGCAGCTCTCATTTGTGTATGCTGGACCTGATTGGTCAGCTATCCAATCTCCCGTAAATATATCACATTTTGCTGCAACTATTTTTGTGTAAAACAAGATGATCAATATGATGGAAGATCGTGGTAGGTAGTGGTCAGCAGAACTAAGGAAGCACAATACAAAAAATTAAACTGAAAAAGAATTCACTATGCTTATTTATCGATCTGCTTTTTAGTGTAGAAAACGAACATTGTATATATTCTCCGATATTGCTTTCAAGCTTCAAACTAGAAAAGTTTCTGAGTGCCCAACAACTGAACAGCAAAGAAGTAGCTGAGTTGAAAGATCTAGCTAGACGACAAAGTGAAAAAGATCAAACTCTTTAGATTCGAAATCTCCCATGGTGAGTTATGAATTTGCGTATTCAAGCATTCCTAAATAGCAAAAAAAAAAATAAATAAATAAAAAAAATGGTAGGCTGATTTTTTCTCAAAGGAAAAAAGAACAAGAAAAATAGATTAAAGAACACCAACATCAACATGGCTTCAAATAAACAAACTTTAAAAAGATGGAAAATTTCTCACCGTTGTCAGATGTCTGGGTCTCATTTTCAGGATCAACAGAAGAAACGGACGCTTGAATAGGAAGAGAAACTACAGGGGACTCTGCATTTTGCTCTGCAAGAGGGGCTGTCTCTACCACTGAAGAAATTCTGAATGAATCAGAGGAGAAAAGGCGAAAAGCGAGACCCAATAAGAGAAATGAGACAGCAAACTTCACAAAGACATGATTGAGTTTGTGAAGTGACGACAGCTTCGAATCCCACCTCATTTCCTTCACCATTTTTGGTGTCAAAAGAGACCAAGAAAATCTCTGAGCGGTGAGAGAGAAAAGAGAAAGATTAGAGGACGAATTTAAAATAACATTTTTTTGTTTTGTTTTTAATTTTCTCCCGTCCCAACACACACAAAACGGTGTTTTAGCATGAAAATTATTAAAGGTGGAATGTAAAAGAGAAGATTATTTGTTGTCTATTCTCTATACGCTTGCTTGCGGCAGTAGCCGTGTGGATATAAATATAGAAGTTTATTACAGACAGGTACGTGTTGTCTGTACCTTTTTATTATTATTGTGACGGAAATATGTCGCCTCAATAAACATATTTTTTTTGAAATCTTACCTTAAAATATGGTTGGACTCCAAATCCAAGTGAAAAAGAAATAGGAAAGAAAGACAAAAATGTATATTTGGTGTAAGGTAATGGGGTACATGTGCAGAGTGCAGGGGAGAAAAGAGAATAAATGTCAATCGGTCCAGATTTGAACATTTCAAGCTCTGATTATTTTAGATTTTGGTTGCAAGTTGGAGAGAGAACACAAATGGATCTGAAGCACATGCCCTGTGCTTCTCCTTCAACTTCTATTGGGTAGTACCGGATGGATAGCTCAATTACAGCTGGCTCGAACTTTACTTACTCATCATGCTTTAAAGTGCTGTTACATCGTATGCTAATGTGGCGACCTGTCTCTCTCTCTCTCTCTCTCTCTCTCTCAAGTACACTCACACATACACATGCAAATCTTGGCCAGCTAATAAATTAAGAAAATACATATATCTTCACAACTTTTTCTAGGCAACATAAATTTGATAAAAACAAAAATACACCAAGAAAGGGGTGAAAAAGTCCCGACCAAAGCACAATACTATTAACACAGTACCATAAAAAAAATTGAACATTAACAAATGAATTAGTACGGTCCAATAACTCTAATACTTCAATACCCTTTTCTTGTCATGGCTTTCAAGATTGTTCCTCATCCCACTTGGTATATATATCGGTGAAATTGGGGTGCTCAAATCACTCATAGTAGGCCCTTAAGGCGTTCTAGAAGTGGTGCAATCACCTCCTGACGCATTTGGGAGTGACTAAGATTACCCCCAAAAGGTTTTGGGGGTGGTCTCGGCCACACCTAGTTTTTGTAATAGGTGGTGTTAAAGTAATGATTAAGTGATTAAATTTACTTCTTTTTACTAGCTTAAGTTTTTGGAATAACTGGTAATTTAATATGGTATCAGAGTCAAAGGTCTTAGGACTAGGATCGAACCTTGACTTCGTCAATTCACCCCATTTAAATTAAAAATTCTACGTGTTGGACCTCACCTATTAAAAGAGAGTTTGAGCTTACACGTGATGATGAGTGTTAAAATAATGATTAAGTGATTAAATTTATCTCTTTCTACTAGCTTAAGCTTTTAAGATAACTGGTCATTTAACAGATAGCCGGTCACCCCACTGCATTTTCATATTTTTGCTTTTTAAAATTTTATTTGAGTATTTAAAAAAAAAAACAATGTAGTGTTTTTTTTTTAAAAAAAAAATTATTTTGGTTCAATTCTAATAAAAGCATATATATATATATATATATATATATATAGTTAAGTTATCAAACTAAAAAATATGAATAATTATTTTATTTCACTTATTCTCATTTTCAATAATACTTGTTTTTTGTTTAAAGAAAATAGCTAGTCAATCCGCAAAATAAATGACTCATATATTATTTTCTTTGAATATTTGCAGTGTTATCCACTCATATTTTGTATTTAAAATAAAGAAAAAGAGAAAGCAAAATAAAGGAAAGAAAGAAAGAAAGAAAGAAAAAAAAAAAAAAAAAGGAAAAAGCTTCTCTCTAGAATTTGTTGTGCTTTCTCTGTTTTTTTGCATGATGTTCCATTCTTGAGTGGGACTTGTGCAATTAGTCACATCATGGTGATTAAATACTGTGCTTAACCAAATCTAATTTCCTACTTTAATCATTGTTTCCTTTTTACTTCCTTTTGGGGATTCCATTTCTTCAAGAGGTAGGTGGAAGCTGAGACTCCCCTTTTACGTAGATCACTCCAAATGTTTATTTCATTATTAAGTATGTGATTTGTGTCGAATTATTACACCTGTTTGGAGATTAACCAGATGTTAATGTACATTAAGGTACAACGTTTGGTATTATGTTCATATCAGTCAAAATGAAAAACCAACCTCCCACCGACATAATTATATTTGGAAGGGAAAGTGAAACAATCTGAGGGCTTAAGCATCCTTATTAATTGATTAAGACACTTGAACTGGGCTAAATTGCTCTTAATTTATGTAAAAATATGTAAATATGAATGCTATTATTAAGGGCATTGTGTGACAGGGACTCCCGTCCTATCTTCCTAATGGGAACGCAAAAGCTTTGAATTGAAAGGCTTTCCGTCTCAATCACATTTATTAAATGGATCTATTATTTGACCAGAAAAAAAAAAAAAAAAATTGGATCTATTATTCAGTGAGAAATGTCTATTGGCCTGTAGCCTCATGAGTCACGTATTCAGTCTGAAAGGGAAAGGCAACCCACTGTCTTTTCCTGGAAGAGATGTGCTCCATTTATTTATTTATTTTTAGCTTCCTCCATTTATTTATCACAAAGAAACAATAGCAAAAAGGCTCAGATATAAAAAAAAAAAAAAAAAAAAAAAAAAAGCTGAGCCCACTCACGTGTTTTTCTACAATAATAGATAAGGCGACTTAAAAGTAATTTGTGTTTATGTGTCGGTTTCAAATTGTGTTAATGTAGAGGTATAAAATTATATAAATAAATTTTAATTCGATAATTTAATTAAATGAGTTAGATTTATCAACCGTAACTCTTTAATTTCATGTCAAAATTATAAGTTGTGACAAAAATTACTAACTCTAATATTGAACGGCCTCGTTCTAAATAGTTGGAAAAACAAGCAAAGAAATAAATAAAAAATTATTCATTTAGCAAGTGAAATATTATAAAAACGTCACGAATAAACTAAAAGAAATACCAAACCCAATCTCAGTTTTTCAGTTTGTAGTGGCCCAGGTGCCCTTCCAGAGGGCACTAGGCTCAGAAAGTATGGGCCCATTGTAAGTGGCCCTCATGAATTGATTGTGGACCAACGCTTGTCCATAAAACTTTAGGGCCCTCCATCCGAAGCGCACGTCTTTGTGCTTTTGTACCATATACGGTAATGATTGGTCGGATCAATCTCCTTAGAAATTCGATCCAAAATACTCTTGACTTATTAATTAGCTACATTCTTATTTTGCGGCAATTTTTTTTTTTTTTTTTTTCCTTGATACATAAAAACAGCCTAAATCACTAATTTGATAATCTACAAGTTTAAAGAAATTATAGGGAACCTTAATTCGAAGAGAAAAACTTCATGCATGATAAGGATACTTCAAATTGTTTAAAGACATACACGAAATTGGGAAGTCGAGACCCAAATTTTGAAATTTGTATATAATTTGAGACGGAATCTAAAGACTCCCAGTTGGCGGTTTTCCGATACTTCCTAACTCCAGCAGAGGCGGACATCTGAGCTAAGGCATATATGTTACTTTATTAGATTGGTTTGTATGAATATACTACAAACTTGAATTTATATCCGAAAGGTATTTATGGACAAGAGAAAAAATAAATAAATAGAGAAAAAATATGTAATCTAATATTCGGGAGGCTCAGTGCTCACTCAAGCACTTTGAAGTTTGGGTTCCTGGGCCACCCAAAATGATTTTCCTAGTGAAGCTTTAGCCCCATTGATAATTCTTGCCCCTTAGAAAAGGATACATACAGAAAGTGAAAAATATTAATAAACTTGTCATCAGAGAGGCCAGGAAATAAGCGAGAAAGTCTAAAATTAGGGGGGGTTATTAAAGTGGAAGAAATTGTCTCAATTGGGTTTTGATGCAAATGGCATATAGTTTCTGAACTTTGACGCCAATAAAAACCAAAACTCAAATTGCAAGATTAAAAATAAAAGCTGCTAGAACAAAGCTTTTAATTAAATAACTAGGCAACAGGATGAGTACTATGAACCATACTATTATATTAGTTCAAAATAAATTTCAACCTCAATAACTACGAAGAACATAATTCCATATACAGTAAGAACTGGAATCAGATCAAGGAAAAAAAAAATTACTTGATTTACATATAAAAATACAAAACATTGGCACACATTTACTTTGGGTGTGCAACAGGACAATCCCTTTCAGATGAATCAGGGTATGTTTAGTAACAGATATATAGCTTTCGGACATCAGCGGCATACCCACCATCTAACATCATATTATTCATATCCGTCAAGGTGAGAAAACTTAGGGTAGATCCTCTAAATGAATTTGTTAAGATGGTTTTTCCAACTCTCGGACAGGATGTCTTAATATTTCCAGCATGTCCAAACTGATGATAGAACTTCGTGATTTCTATTGATTAACAGTGGCTCCTCTTGGAGGTTTCATACCAAATCCATGTTTTGCCTTCTCAACTCTGTTCAAAATGTCAATAATGATTTGGTATTAGATGAATGAATTAATGCTTACAAACTGAGTATTAAAATATTAGATGAATGAAAACATCATGATAACTGGAAACACAATCAAGGGTAAAATAGATTTTTGTCAAGACATAGAAATTGAGAGGAGGTCATTCTGTGAAAAGACTCATTTCAAAGACAGAAGAAACAGAAAAGCTATTTTTTTTCCCATATAATCGAAACATAGAAAGAGTGTTTTGTGAGAAGAAATATATACTCCAACACCTCAGCCCAGGACATGGCTGACGAACATCAAAAGGGGGAAGTGGAATTGGTTTTCTAGCCGTGGGTGCTAACTGATTACGGAGTAGTTGAGTACAGATGATGCAGCATGTGGTAAATGCATATACAGCACAGATTTATTGGCATGCATGCTAACAGTATCTTCTAGAAAATGTATATCCCCCAGCTTTGCTTTTTTTTTTTCAAACAAGGCAAAATTCTTGCAAGAATATAGAAGATTATAGTATAGAACAGTGATAAATTTGTCTCTAGTACCCATTTCAATGCACAACCCATCTTTACTAACCTTGTACACCTTAAGGCCCCCCCCCCAACACACATCATATTACACAAGCCATCTCCAGAGCCCTTGAGGTCATCATGTAATGCTTATCCCTGGTTAACCAATAATCATTTGCCCATTACTTTGCTACCTGCCTCTCTCTCTAACCTAGGACACCCTCTAGCTATTGTCTAGTATATGAAACAAATGAATGCTACATGGACTTTCGAGTACTAAAAATTGATCTGTGGAATAAGAACTGACATGCAACAGCAGACGAATATGCAAAGTTATTGATTTAGGATGAACTTGAAATTCGTTTTCCTTTCCACAAGGACCAGGAAATTGGATCTAGCTATAAGAAAAATACTTGGATGATAAATAACTCACTTAGCAGTTTACTACATTTCATGTAATTAACAGGTACACAGAACCGAGGAAGAATTAAGAAGAAAAAAAAAGGCACTTACGTTGGAGCAAGTTTGCCAAGGCTATCTAGCTCCTCACCAGTGTCCTCATCCAGGACTCTCCCAGAAATCTCAATGATGTAAGATCTATCTCTACCAGTGGGAAGTCCTCTATTAGAGAGCAAGTCTAAATCTTTTTGGTGAAGCTCTCTCCCATTTACAAAAACACCAGTATTTCCTCCAGCACAATTCTCTGGAATGGGATAATTGAACTCTTCAATGAATGGCTGCAAGAGAAATGCCAGTCATCATGAGCAACACGACTAGGAAGAAAATAGAAAAACATGAGTGATGGACTAATGCTTTTGTCAGAATTAGTTGATCTTACAGGTATTATTCCCAGACAAGGCCCACCAATTATACCCCAGAATCCAGCTCGGAAATCATACCTGGTTAAACAAATTGAAAAAAAGAAAAAAAAAATCCATTAATACAACCGGAGTATGAGAGATGAGTACCCAATTCTATCAAAAGCACAGTTGCAAAGGAGACAATTAGTTTAGAACAAAAGTTTTTAATGATGAACATCCTGATTTCCATATAGAGAATTAAAAAGAACGTATGTGAGGCAGATGGATTTATGTCAAATGAGGCTATATCCAAATGAGAAACCAGTTAGCAGAATTAAATGCACGAAATATTCTGATCAGGTCCAAAATATGGTTGATGTTAAAAACAAATTCTTTACAACAACAAAGTTGAAAATTCTGCTGATATAAAGCTATTGAACTCATTTTCATCAAAACCGTTATTTGTCTTTACCGTAAATAATCATGCATCTCTGTTACTACCTCACTCTGCATAGGCTTGTGAATTTAAAGCATGCATGTCTGATCACACAACTTTGATATAGCACTAATAACAAATTGCAATGTTAATTTGAAGCAAGCATGCCTGGAGGATTGATGCAAAATAGGCTTATGAATGTATACTTACCAATATTTTCCAGGTTGAATTGGTCCAGCCAGCTTTTCAGCCTTCTTAACCACACGTTCTGGTATGAGATGACCATTTACTGATACATTACTTCTGTGACGTTCATCTGTTTGATTAGATCTAGAAAAATCCTTAAAGCTTTTCTTGATAATGTTAGCAAAAAATGATTCACCCCCTTTGTTGTTTCTTGGCTGATCGTCTTCTCTGCTTGCATCCCCAGAATCTTGAGAGACCCCAGTATTGGAGTACTCATTGAATGATACCTCCATCTCAGTAGCAAGTGACGCCTCTTTCAAAGAATTTTGGCGTGTGGCAGCCTTGTGAGGTTTCCCCTTCTCTTGATCTGAACGACTACTTTGGTTTCCCTTCCCAAGACGGTCCACAGCATTATTATTAGAAGAATAATCAAAATGTTCTTGAAGAGGTGAACCGGGAGGTGGTGGAGACAGAACAGCTCTGGTTGGTTGCTGACTGGAGTTGTTGACTTCTTTTGAAGCAATTAAGACTTCTGGACCATTTTCATCCTCAGAGGTGCTGGGGGATGAAGAAAGAAAGCTTCCCATCTTCTGAGCATTGATTGAGTTCAAACCCGGGCCAGTAGACAATGAAACAGGTTCTCTATCTATTGAATGAAAATCGTAACCAGAAATATCATAATCATCAGAAGAGAAATTAGAACTATTCAGGTTCATGTGGCTGAGGAAATGCGAAGCACTGTCTTTCACCACCTCATTAGAGCTACCATCAACATCTATGGGAATATCCTTTGTTTGTGCATGAACTGAAAGAACTAGTTTCTTGTTGATGACAGCAAAGTTGATTACTGCAGAACATGCCCCACATCGCATTTTTTGTTTATTCTTCACGGTCAGAAGTACTTTCTTGGGAAGTTGCAGTAGCTCAAAGCAATTATAACATGTTACAAAGGGGGCACCATTTGCTATGGGACGGCAATAGTGGGCACCACTGGCTAACACCACCCTACGAGGATGACAGCGAACAAAACCACCCATCTCAGAATTAAGTTCACTCGGCCATCTTGCATGGCGTTGTGGATCACTAATGCTTGATGGAGGAGGAATGACAGACCTAGAATTATGACCAAGTGGACCAAATGCCCCAGGTTTCTGATGATGGTACATAACAGGATTGTTTGGGACATCCGGAAACCTTTTATTGCAAAAAGAAGTGGGTGGAACTGGTGCTGAGACTCGCTGAAGTTTGTCATAACAATGGAGACAAGAGCAAGAAGGCTGGTGAAACATTGAGTTAGCTGGGTATGGCTCAAATGAGTTCGGATTAGAGTCAATATATTGTCCAGAAAAGTATGGATGCAATGGCTGTGGTGGGTATTGACCAGGTAACTGGTGTGGAGCTCTCCTAAGCATTTCAGGTCCAAAAGGATCTCCATATCCAGGATTATGATTTGGATTATGCATTTGAGGAAAGAAGCTATGCATGGCCATTTCATGCCTGTTGGTATAAGGAAATAGATCAGGCCAATGATTGGAACAAGGGTGGCCTGCACCATGTTTATCGGACCCAGAGTACTGCATTGGAGCCCTATTTGAGACTGAAGAACCATTTTGAAACCAATTATCAGGGCCAACATAAGGATCTGGAGGAGCCATCCTGCCATCAAGAGGAACCCTCTCTTTTGGTTTTTCACCCACATTACAAGACTGATTAAGTTGATCCTTTAGCTCATCCAGCTTCCTCAAAAGCTCAGCTCGATCTTGTTCAAGATACTTAACCCTATTAGCCCCATCTGGGTCATCAGGGTTCCTAGATGATTCCCCAAAACTATATGAAGAATCCAACTTGTAATTTGACGGGCCCTCATCAGGATAGTTTGAAGTCGAAAACCTCACACCTTCGACATCACTTCTTGGGTTTCTTCGAAACCCCTCCATCTCACGTCTCTCTCCCATTTTCCAATCAGACATCCGACCCGATCTTTGGAATCTTTCCATAGATCCAATTTCAGAATTCAGTTCTCCTTGTTCCGTTCCCATTGCTTCACCCAATTCATCTCTTTTTGTGTTCATATCGAGACCAGTCTCAGTTACCCAATTATCAGTTGCAACCTTAGATTCATTCCCATATCGCTCAGCATATGCAACATCATCCTTCTTTGAATCCCTTTGAACACATTTCAAAGAGTCACCATCTGGCTTAACATCTGTATCGGAAGCATCACTCAAATCAATCATTCCTTTATTCGAGGAATTCTCTGATTTAGCAGGTAGTTCGCATAACCTTTCTTCATCTGACTTCTCGGACAACCCATCTCCTTCGCGATTCTCTTTTTTTGCTGCAAATTTAATTAACAAGAATACTTATACTCAAATTTTAGTTAGAACTTTACTTTCTAGGGGGGTAAGAAAATCAAGTGATGTTCTATTTTGTTGCAGAGAAAACGAAGGAAATGGTCACTAGTTGCAATGTTAAACCTCATGCTTAGATTTCTTTTGGCATCCAAAAATATTAAAAAAACTCAACCCCTACGCCCAATGGTTGTGTTGCTTGCTTTCCCTGCTCTTGGGTTCTATACAATGGAAATTTAAAGCTTCAGATTTTGATCTCGTTTCTAATGTTTTTTTTACAAATTAGAAAGATATTTTCTCAGTGAAATGCAATAACGAAAATTCCACTCTTGAATTATCATTGGCATAACGAGAAAAAATAAACAGCGATGCAGCTTTTGATTACTCAGAAAGGGTTAGATAATATAAAACAAAGCAACATTTTGATTGTGAAGCATAATAAAAATCTTTCGACTTCGGTTGAAGGGTTCCAAAAATTCGAAAAATCATTCTCATTCTCTCTGTCTCTAAAATTAAACAAACAGTTTTTACATTACCATTTAAAGGGAAGAAAAATACCTCGAAGAACAGCACCGCAACCACCGCACTGATAAACAGAGTAATCAGCGAGCTCCGGGAGAAGATTTTCACACTTTGGGCAAAGAACCAACCGTACTTTACCGGAGTCCGCCATTGGAGACACCCAAAGAAAGCCAAACAGAATACGACGACGTACCAAACAAGAACAAGTGAACAAGCAGAAATATCCCTTTTTTTTCTTTTTCTAGGAGCAAGTAGAAAATCTTAAAAACGAGAAAAGATGCAATATTTATAGTCAACGATTGACAGCTGAGAAAAACAGGAGAAAAGGACAACAGAGTATGAGCTCAGCTAAATGTTGTCTTAATTGAGAATCACATCTAATCCAAAGTCCGTACAACTTATTTGATTCTTCTTTGAAGGGTTAGCCTCAGCTTTCTCAGGAACCAAACAAAGGGGAAAGAAAGAGGCAAGGATTTTCGTGGAGACAAATATTTCGGAAAAAGACCGGGGTAACGCCTAGAATTTGTGAAATGTTCTGAAACTACGTTCGAGGAGGTTGTTCTATCAAAGTGAGAAAGCTTCGGGGAGACAGACAGAGAGACAGTGGGGATCGTTTTCCAATGATTTAGGGAAATGAGATATTACCAAGTTAAAAAAAAAAAAAACAAACCTTAATTTAGGGTCGTTGGCCTCCAGCTTTACTCTTAGAGAAGGGAGGAAAAGCAAAAAAGTGGAAGACCAGTTTCTCTTTGATTCTTCTCTTTAACTTTATTCGCCATATCTCTCTCTCTCAGCGAGACTCTCACTTTATCTTCTCTCTTTCGTTTTCCTGGGTGTTTCTTGTTTGCGACTAGTGCCAAAAAAGCACGGTTTTGGCCGTTATGAAAAGAAGTGAAAAGAGTTAAAGACGTGGCCGCTTAAAATCTTAGGCTGACAAGTCTGTGTTTCTGACCACGCTCCATCACCCACCCACCATTTTTCTCTGCTGTGGTCCCTCCCTTTCTCTCTTCCCCTGCTTTTCTTCTTTCTTCTGTTCAGATTATATGTTTTGTTTGTGGTTCAACTGCCCCCATTGATGTCATTTTGCAACTCAACTCCTCGTGTTCATATTGATATCAACGGTACAACCTACGCAATGGCTGAGCTTGTCAAAAATCAAAATCATTTATCTGCATGGGCTCTGCTAAAATATTGCCTGAAGCATATCTGCAATTTTCATTACTTAAATATAATCTCAAACACAATTTAAAAAAGATACTCTGCGGATGAAGTATTATTATATTATGGTTATAAAGAGCCTTATTAAGATTAAGATGATGGTGATCGAACTAGTTGCCATTAGGTAAGCGTTGAATTGGGAACGAAAAATTAAAAGTCAACATATGATCTTTTTCTAATGCAATTTAAAATTGGAAAGAAATCTAGAAGACCCATTGTTTAACCACTCCAAGCAAGAAACTTGATTGAGATTCAATTTTCTGACTTTGAATGGAATTAATATTTTGGCATGGTTCCGCAACTAGTATATTCAAATACGTATGAAGTATAAGGTCAAAACCAAGTTGGATGGTCTTTACTCGTAATGGATCCAAGTATTGCCACTTCATATAATCAACCGCACATATTCATTTACGTCGTTACTAAAAAACTTACTATTGGTGACGACATCTCTCATCATTGATAGCATTATAGGTTGTTGCAAAAAATACCTTACATGAGACAACTTGTCGTTGCTATTATCAAGTTATCAGCCACAACAATTTTGAGTTGTCATTGCTGATTTGTACATTAGCAACGACTATACAGAATAATTTGACATGCATGTTAGCAATGATTGTACAAAGCTCTTCGGATGTAACGAGCTCGTAGCACTGGCAATGGAAGGTTTGACCACATGATCAAAGAACACATAAATTACATTTTGAAAAGTTGGTTGAGTGGTATCATCGATCATCAAAGCATGCAATGAACATTCTTATTACAAATGATGGTATCAAAGTAAATAAGGAACCATTATATCACACACAAGCTTTAATTAGCTACTTTAGGATCCATGATCAAGTCTCCATGGGCATGCATAAGGTTCGTACTCGTCTGCACCAGAACCTACCCTGCAACCTAGAGTAGCTAGGTGGATTTCCCTCATGAAGTTGGTTTTCTAAAAATTATTGATTATTTTTAAATATTAAATAATGGAATATTAACAGTAAGAGAGTCAACTATAATAATGCATAAAATTTTATAAAAATAATAATTGAAGAAGAAAAAAAAAAGGAGAAAATCACTGAACTAATAAAATTTATGAGTTATTGGAATGGGCTTTGAGAAAATCTCATCACAGAACTAACTCAACCCAGCTCACAACGAAATGGGCTTACTTGAAGCTGCGAGTCTAAAGTTTCCAAGATCTGTTCAATTTGGGCCATCCGAGTTTGTTCAATTGGGCTCACCCAGATACATGATTAAGTGGGTCGGATCTCCACTGACCTTTCCTCATTCAGCAAAGCCCAGTTTCTTTCGGCCACAGCTGTAAGAAATCCAGCTTAGGAATCATAAACGTTGACACTAGAATGGGTTGGGGGAGTTATTTGGACCGCTCCAAGTCAAAAGAATTGTCCATGATCCAACACAGTTTTGACCCGACATGGTTGGCGGGATATGATGGGCTCGGGGTTGGGTCTGGGTTGTGATTCAATTTCAACCCATTTGAAAACCTTGGACGAATGGGGTTTTCATATTAATCCAAATAATAATATTTTCTTTTCTCTGAATTTTTCAATGAATTTGTCTGCAGCTTTGGTATAGGAATAATTAATTAAGTTTGATTATTGCAATATTTGGTTTAATACTAGTTTGAAGATCTTGATTTGATCAGCGGCAGATCCTTAGGTAGGCCAAAAGTTTTAATTGGATTTTTAATTTATAATAATCCATTATAGAGTTGTGAATAATTGACATTTGTCACCGTTTTTTGAATCGTGCCAAGTCTGAAATGGTGGACTTGGAAGTGGACGGACATTAGTCACCACAAATCTAGTGGCCGACACAAGTCTAGTGGTGATTACCATTAGATCAAATAGTGGTGGCCACCATCATCAATCAAGCTGCCAAAAGTGTTAGTTTGACAAATGATGAGACGTTAATTTGTTTATCTCATTTGAAATAGTTAATCGAAAGAAAATTCTCAATGAGATCCACCTCGAGTATTACATTCAAAGATATTAAATTATTGAAAAATATTCTAAGTTAAAAAGTGCTAGAATTCATGATTATAGGCTTGTAGCTTAACTTAGTAAGAAAAGATTAATTTAATCATTTAATTAATATTTTAATATTTAATACGCATCGGCTTAATTTTTTTTATTTGTTATCATTATTTAAACATTGAATGTTTAAGGCATAAAGATTAACGCCTTAAACAAAAATTAAGACTGCTGAGGGATCAAATAAAGAAATGCAAATTGAGTCACGCATATGGATATGATCAAAATTATCAGAGAACAAAAGGTTAGAAAGGAAAAAGAAACAAAAACAAAAACTGTCGTGTCATGTTAAAGTTTAAAGCCAATACACTTGATATTCAATAGATTTATTAAAAAGAGTGTTCTTTGAAAAACATAGTTACACATTATTTACTCAATTCGATACAATCCATACAAACGAGAAAAAAAAAAAAAAAAAAAATCCGAATTATACAATAAATCATCATGATTTCCATATACGTACTGATATATCATGATTACCTGTTCCATTGATCATATGATATGTGTTTCTATTTCCTCCACAAACCAATCCTTTTACGAAGGGCAGAAAGCCATGTTTTCGTTTCCTTCCATCGTCGTATTGTCACCACCTTCCTCTTCCACATCTTCCTGATCACAGCAAATTCCTTCACTCTGCCCACCATGGAAGACCCTCTGAAACTTCCTCCGGGGGGGCTCGATACGATCGAGGTGACGACAACGTTGTTTGCGTGAGGGAATGGGGCGCTGAGACGCTTTGATCCGCCGACATGTGGCAATGCCATCAGATGACGATCGATGATATGACCAAGTGTAACCAATTCATAAGAGTCATACAGAGGGCTGCCACAATCCCATATGGCTAAACCCCGATCTCCTTCTTCTTCTTCTTCATCTTGATCTTTCCCTTCCAATGTTTTTTGCATCTGGGTTTCAAAATTCAAACTTCTTTTCTGTATCAGATTTTGGTTTAAAGGGAGTTTCCTAAAGAAACGGAGAGACAGAAAAACCTTACGTTTCTTTTGTGCCATTTCATATTAATTATTTAAATCCTTGAGGTTACCAAATTACCCTGTTACAGCGAGGAGCTGAATAAGTATTCAGTGGGGACGATGTTGTCCTTGTCATCCTTGAACATGAAGGTGCCCTGTATTTACAGAAAACAAAAGAATTCTCGCAGTGTTTGGTGTTGAATACGACAGATCCATCTTGCTTAAATATTGGCTTTCAACAAGAATACCTGCTTAGCTACACATTCATAATGACACCAACTATAACATAAATAATCTGCATTTTCAAAAGCTCCAAATATATATATATATATAATTGGAATTTGATTAAATTAGCTGTCTTTGAATCAGGGAGATGCTAAATGCGCTAAAAACAACTTTTAGTGCCTCGTGGGAATACACGAAAATGATCAGAATTCACAAATGCATGATGTTTTCTTTGTACCTAATATCCATATTTTAATACTATGATCTATATCTCATTGTCCTCCGACAAATATTTTTATTATGGTAAGTGTTTTGATGTTATAGTTTAACATACAAGATTGTTTACCTTTTCACGCATGTTGACTGAGATTCGCTTATAATACACGGATTTAGGATTGAGATTTTCCTTCAAAATTTCAGGACGGCTTTTTTGTATCAAACCCGATTCGATGTTGAAAAGCTTACGGTTTAAATGAGTTCTTTTCCTAGGCTTAGTCCATACTCCATAAATATTATTGTTTTCTCGAAAATAGTAAAACATCGCTGAAATTCTGTGGACGTAAACCACATAAATCTCTATGTTTTTTGATAGCTTGTTTTGGCGTTCTTCTTAATCACTAGTTCTGGGGAATATGATTAATTTTCTAACAATACGTTTATCATAGTTATTCATTTAAATCCATGGATTTATGGCGTTTAATTAAAGTTAACAATTCTGTTCTACTACTTATCAGCACCTTCTAGTATTATGCATGTTTTTTTTTTTTATATATAAATTTAATTTTTCAATAAGGATTTGATTTTTCCTTTTTCTTTTTCTAATAAAGGAGTGTTATCCTAGACTATATAAGTAATACACTCAATTGAATAATGAGACTTGAAATTTATAAGAATTGTTTTTCTCTTTGTTTGGTGAGACTCCAGTACTCTTGTTTCTCTTTGGCTGTGGGACTCAGCTGTTTCTTCTATTTCCCTCTCTTCTGATTTTCTTTCCCCTTTCTCTCTGTTTCCTTTTCTTCTTCCTTAATTTATCCTGTGCGTGTTTTTGAATCAAGGACAAGAAGCTGCGGAATTACTTCTTGCTTGGTCGGTGGAGATTAGTTGAATCCCAAGATGTGGTGAAGTAATTAATTCTTGGTTCTGTCGTGCAAACACCTGTATTGTATTTTGGTGAGACGTGGGCCATGTTGATTATTATTTGATGGGTGTCTCATAATTCACTCATTGAGAACGTAATTCTCAAAATATAAATAAAATAGTGTTTTATAGGCTTATTTCTCAACTTTCTTAAAATTCATTACATTATCTAAAGGTAGGAAAAACCCTTTGAAACAAATTCCCAACGAAACCAAGAGAACACCCAAACAATGATGAATGGATGAAAAGCCTCAACAAGGATCAAGGAGCATCCAAATGGGACACAGGGTTTAGTCTATATCCTTAAATAAGACACTTCTCACGTATCAAATGCTTGAAAACTTACCCAAAAACATGCAAGAGGGCATCAATCGATCATTCAAAATCATTAATCGATCAATGGGTGCCATGTGCATCAATTGACGGATGTGGGATAGATTGATCAATAATCGAAGTACTTAATTATAATAGTTTTAAAAGCTCTTTTTAAACATAAGTCATAGAACACCTGCACATGTGTGTATTTGTGTGTGCCACTAAAAAACTTCTCTAATATGAGTCTCTCTCTCTCTCTTTCTATATATATATATATAGAAAGAGAGAGAGAGAGAGAGAGAGAGAGACTCATATTAGAGAAGTTTTTACATTAAAACAATTTTAAAATTACTTAAAAAGTCTCATGGTTTTAAACGGGTAATTAATTTAAAATAATTGTCACATGTTTAAGTAGGGTGTTACAAGCCCTATTTGAATTCGGATTGTTATCCTTAAGGTTTGCTAAAAGCCTAGGTTTACTTTCCCTCAATCATATCATTTATAACAATTGAAGAAAAGCGCTAGTCACATATGTGCTATTACTCCAAAATGACCAATTAAATTAAAGTTCTTTATAATCACTTATAAAGCTTAATATATATCAAATAATAAGAAACTAATATGAGACTTGACACTCACAAATGCCTTCATAATTTACCTATTCTATGTTAGTTATTCATATTCTCAATAAAGCATTGAATAGCGGAAATGATTCACCCTTGTAATTTTTTGTTTTCTTTGTCTAACTCAAAAAAAAAAAAAAAAAAAAAAAAGGAAGAAAGAAAGAAAGAAAGAAGAGAGGCTTCTTATAAAAAGAAAAGGGCCTAGTTATTTCCCAAAGTGCAAAAAAGCATTCCACTCCAAAAAGTGCCTATCTTTTAGTACTCAATTTCTAGAGTTTTCCCTTCTAATTAAAGGATCCACTAAATACCCGATTTGGTTGAAAAAGTTAATATTTTCTTCATGGGCTCTCTCAATTACGTGTCACATTTGGCTGTTGAGGACTCAAGTTCAACTAACTCCCACACTAATGAGATTATAAAGTTGATAAATAATAATAATAAAAAAAAATATTTAAAATTAGTTTCAAACCACGAACTCTCGCATGCGCGATGGAGCAATGATTTATTTGTGGAAGAAATTACATATATCTTGGACATGCCGTCATCGCCATTGAATACGAACAAAATTAATATGGACTGATACAAAGAACCGTAAAAGCACACTGTAGATATGATTTAATAGGTAAATAAAATATATATATATATATTAATTTTTTATTTTTCATTTGAGGGGAGCCCATGGAGGCCAGTTTGCGTCGTGCCTCCACAAACCCCTTTAAAAAACTTGGATTTTTACTAATGGTCCTCACATATTTGTCATTTTAAGAGAAAGGCCCACTTGGTCTCTATTTTTTTTTAATTACTTTTAAGAGAGAGACCCCAATTCGTCTTTTCATGCTTTCTCGATTGTGTAAAACAAATGAGTAGTTTTGTTTTTTTTACTAACCACGCAGAACTGTTAATTTAGGTTCATGAATCACGTGGAAGGAAGTTAAAAACCATTAATCCATTTTTCGAAACAATAGAAATTGACATTTAAAAAAGTATTACCGTTGTGTTTATCAAGTTTAACCCCTACAATAATAAATAGTTTGCTCCACCACAGGTCCACAGCCCAAGATCAACCTCCCCAACCCATTTTTTAAGCGCCTCCGTGATCTTGCTATTACACCCATTTTTTCTCTTGGGGCAGCAGTGGTATCTATCCATGTAAATTTGACAGGAGATAGATACCACTTCTGCACCAGGAGACACTAATGTTTGTGTTTTGTTGGTTGGTTGTCGTCAACGCAAATTTTAAGATCTCGCAAGCTGATAACGTTAGATTTGTTTAAACGAAAATATATAGATGACATGACACGTAAAAGATGCATACCATATGAAGCGCTGATGGCACGGGTGAGAGAAAGATGGAAACACGTAATGGATGGATAAACATTTATTAATATTAGGTCTTCATATCTCAAACCAACCATATGATCGAGCTGAGTGGGATCTCTGTCAGATTCCATCTTCTTCGATCTACGCATCCTTTTTTGTCTCTTCCAAGACGTGGTCCTGCTATTCATTAGCTCCCTTCAACAAAATGCCACTCACCCCAATACTTTATTTTACTTGTATCTTTCTTTCTCCTTACAAACAAGCGTCACCCCGTGGATTTATTAATTTATATAGGGAAGAGTAGTTAAATTTTCCTTAATTATCATGTAATTTGCAGTATTCTTTGAAGAGATAGAGATAGAGATAGAGAGAGAGAGAGAGAGAAGGGGTGATGTCGGGCGAGTGGGCCAGCCCCGGGCAGCTATAGCTGGTACAAAAGTCAAAGCGTGGGGCAGCATAGCGCCATTGCCCGCACCTAACGAAGATTTTGGACTATATATATATATGTGTGATGTGGATATAAAATATATATAATTGCCGCCAAGAAGCGTATATATATGGATTTAAAACAGGAAAAGATGAAATTGCAATTCCAACCATATAATAACATGATTTCTTAGCTAGAAAGCAACACTGAAGTAGCTCTTAACAACGTTGCCACACAAGATTTGCAGCACCAAATTGTTGGTCGGCCCTACACAACGTGGCGTTTTAAACTGGCTAACAGCACCCCCTAATCCTAGATAATGATATAGAATCTTCTGGAAAGTTCCCCTCCGAACAACTCGGAGCTCCAGCGCCCCTATGGCTTTCACCTTCCGTGAGCTGACATACCCTGCATCCAGAAAAGACCTATCCAAGCAGTTGCAGCATTCCTTGAGAACCTCCTCGCTTGCTTCACCACTTATTTCCAAGAACACAACGTAGTGGCCTGGCTCTGTGGATGACTCAACATGGCTGGTGAAATCAACAACTTCTACTTTTTCTTCCCCCAACACCTTGCCTGCTTCTTCCACAGCAAGCTGTAGATCTTTCTCAGTCGTCTTGTCAATGTTGATGTTGAGCAGAAGATTGCTCCTGCAGACAAATTTAAGTTCTGGGGTGGAGTTATGGAACCCCATTACCCTTACCACATCTCCTAATCTATACCGGTAGAGACCTGCAATTTCATTCAAAATAAAATGTCATTTATATTTCCATTGAGAACAAGCACATGGGTGTGTGTGTGTATATACAATTATGCATTTCATATGTCTCTCCAACTTATCCAAGTCAGTTTTCTCACCAAAGGGTCAAAGGAGCATTTCAAAAAGTATCAGAGAAACTGAATACTAAAGCTATCTTGGTAGTTGGACAACAGGAAAGAGACAGAGGGAGAGAGAATGCAAATCTCTGAATTTTAATAAAATGCACAAATTTATGTGACTAAATATAAAAAGGAATATGCTAATGCATCACAACTAAAAACCAAAAGAAAAGGGTAGAAAAAGTCAAGGTCCAAAGTTGACTATATATACATTATGATCTTGCAAATCCAGGATTTAGTGGCTAATAACTAATCCCTCGTGTCAATATCATAGAAGTACAGAGGTTGTTGCACACATATGAGAAGATGACCAAACATCCTTTTAAGTACAGTACCATTTTGTAGATATGTTTTACTTCCATTCTACATTAGCCAACAACTGGAAAATTAAGGCATTGGGTTCTTCTTTTTCATAATACACGTCCTACAGCCATAAATACTTCTCCATCTTTCCTACTTTCTTCAGCAAGTACAAGATGCAAATAGTTCAACTACTATTTGACACAAACATAATAACCATTTTCAAATCAATATGTTTAAGTGAGCCATGTGTGAGTTTACGAGACATTGAATGAATCAAATTACTCGTCAAGAACCAACTTGTGCTACCTAGATGAATAGCTAAACAGTGTAGGAAAATATTGGGTTTCGAACTAGATATGAAAGAAGAAAGCATTGAGAACAAAAATGCATTAAACAAAATAGTCATGTAAAGTAAAAAACAAGTTGAGTAAATAAATGCAATATCATAGATTATCTGATAAACTAGTGGCATGCATACTGAACAGGGAAACAAAAATGTCTAATGTCTCTGTATATATAGAGGAAATGACAGTGTTGCATATTTAATAAAACTTGATGTTTGAAACATTGATATGTAAAGTAGAGTACACAAGGATTTAATCAGTTTCCTATTGTCGTGCTCTACATGTGGATAATAAAGATGCCAACACAACCTACAAAGGGCTATGGCTGAGGAATCCTTGGAAGATTCAATTCATTGAATATGTCTTTGATCATATGATTAATTCAAACAATTATAGATGCATGTCTTAGCCAGCTGGTTTGGTATTGTCAACTAGTGGATGAAGAATATGTTTCCTGACATTGCATATTCATCAAAAAAAAAAAAGTTTCCTGACACAGCAGATAAACAACGAAAATAATCAAATAAAAAAGACAGTATGGGGAGGAGGAATACTGAATAAGGATAGAAGCTGTTCTCCTTGAAACCTACAGTCACATGGTGAGCATTCAAAGCAATTTTGGGTTATTAAATGTATGGTAGGAAGAAAAGGCAACAGGTCAATTAAATCACTGGCTCAGTGCATGAGAAAATAATAAAACTCTATGAGACCAACTATAAAATTCTAAATAACAGAAGATATGGGACCGAAACAGGTTATTGTGAATTTCATTAATTTTCTACTTTATAAGCAATTCTCTGCATTGTGCAGATGGAGGGAGCAAACTATATATTTCTCAATTACCATTTTCAAAAAGGAATTTAACCCTATCAGAAGAACTTCGTACCTGCAAAATTGGTGACAATGATCTCATAATCTTCACCAATCTTGACTTCAGTTAAACCCACTGGTTTTGGCTCCATACAGAGGAAATTGGGCTCCTGATCCTCAATATTCTCCCTCAGTGGGATGAATTCAAAAAATCCAATATTAGGAAGAATGGCAAAAGTGGCCAACTCAGGTGGCAATTTTGGATTAACGTTTGCTCCAATCCATCCTTCAGAGGCCCCATAATCAGCACTCAAGAGAGGCAGCTCCCCTGCATAGTGCCTCAATTTTTTCAAATAAGGCTCCATTGACCCCGTCATGATCCCATATATGTACTTTGCATTAGGAAAAAGCTCGGGTACTAATCGATACCAATTACTCAAACCTGAACACTTATTGGATATCAAATCAGCCAATTCAGGGTTTGGTTTGAGCAGTTTTGACACAGCTGTTCGGACGGATGGGTCAGTGACTCGACTGCTGAGGACCCCTTCCCTAATATCAGTGCATAGTTCTTCCCAAACAAGTTCAAAGGTTTTGAATGCATGCATGATGCTATGGGCAAAAGTAGAGAATATAAATTCAACTTCATCCCGAAAAATTAGCCCACATAAGAGATGGCAGTATAAGGACTGAGGAAAATCAGGACCAAAAATTACTTCATCAGGGCTGCAGGGTTGGGACTTAATTGCCTTCATCGACATTTTGAATTGTGAATTACGGAAGAGATTAGTAGTAGCAGTTCCAGCTGGTAGACCCCCTTTTGTTTTGAACTGCTTGCTGCTGTAAACAAACTGTAAAGACTTTCCATTCCCAAGAGGAAATTCTCTGCAGAATAATAGTAAAGGTTTTTGCATCAGCAGAAAAGCAATGATACCTAATCAAATTATGAATTTATTTATTATCAAATGATTCTTCCAACTTTTTTCCCTTTTTCTAGAAAACGATTCTTTCAACTTCTTCATGCAATGAAAAGCGTAATATGAAGGTTAAAAGGGGGCGCGGATATCATATAATATAGTCCAATAAGGTATAACAGTCTATGCTCATCAACTGGCAAAAAGGTTTTCTGAAACAAAATATAAACAGAGAATCCCTTTCACTAAATAAGAGTTTATTACTTGTTTCTAAAGGCAAAAGAAGTCCGATATATCTGCATGGTGGAGTCCATCAATTCGTCATTGAAAGGTACGAACTTTGGCTTCCCCTGAGTAGTGCCAGAACTGCAACATAAATTAAACATTTATTCTCAAAACTTCTCTAGCTAGCATAAATTTAAAACTCAGGTCAAATCAGAATACCTTAGTGAGATGGTTGTGATTGGTTTTCCGGTGAGAATGGGAGAAGAGTCACCGTCAGCAATTCTCCGAATGTAAGGTTCTAATTCCTTGTGAGTGACAAGGGGAACACAATTCTTGAAGCTCTCAGGATCGGTTCTTCCATTGAGACCAAGATTCTGCAAGTACTCTGCTGATCCATTTTCTTCCAGAATCTTCTTGAGGGTATCTATCTGAACCCTCTCAGCAGCCTTTGTTGTTGCTTCAAATTCCTCTATCACCTTCTCCTGGTTAAAATCTGCCATCTTCTCTAACATTCTCACAAAGCTTTGACTACACCAAATTAAAAAAGAAAATGAAAAGACATGTTATAATACATCAAAGGCATTCACTGAACTGCATAAATAAGAACAAAATTCATCGAATATGCCCCAGCACATGCTCCAAGCGTGTATCAAATATCGATGAGGAATCCAAGCGGACTGAAAAACCCCTCCTTTTGGTTGCATATGAAATGTTAGAAAAAGCCAAAGAAAACAATTTTATACATATGGCTCTCCCGAAAAGCAACACCTCCAGTCGATAAAGCTTACTGCTCCTCCCAACTGGCATGGTAGAGTTGGGTCTGGTCATTAAATTTTTTGCAGAAAGTGGAAATTAAATAGGAAAAAAAAAGCATAGCATCTAAAATTTTAGAACCTAAGACTCACAAATTTATTTTCTCATGGTTTCCTTCCCTCGGCTTCTCAAGCAACCAAACCAGAGTTGAAATGAAAATTCTTAAATGAATTTGCAATCCTTTAGCAAAAGCTAAAAGTCAACAAATAGTAAAATAATAACAATAATAATAATATTTGGACAGCTACACCGTGGAAATTGGAAGAGAAAGATTGGAAAAAAAAGTGATTAAGTGTGTAAGTTGTCGACTCAAAAATTGAAAAGTCACATAGAAAGAAAGGAGTTTTACCAAACCCGAAAACCAGTCCCTGAGAACAAGTCTCCCCAAAGCGCAAAGCCACAACGAAGCTTCGAAGGTTTCATCTTTTATTCTTTGACAAGAGTCAACTTGGTCAACTACCAGAACTTTCCTCGGAAGCAGATGCTCGGAAAGAACAGAGAGACCCAAAGATTGAAAACCAATTAAAAGCAACAAGTACGTCGATTGAATCAAACACAACTGAGATAAATAAAACAGAACGATGAATCGATTGATCTTATTATTGCCTCAAAGCTAAACTTCTAGCTTATATAAACTCCAAAACTTGAAATTGACTGAAAAATTCAGGGAAAAAGCAACAAGGATGAAGTTAGAAAGTTGTCCAAAAAAAAAAAAAAAAAAAGATCTTCGCAAATAGACGGACAGAGAGTGGCTCTTGGAGAAAGAACACTACTTCGAAATTGAAAAGCAATGAACCCAATTCACAAATTGTGAGAAGTGAATAGAAACAGATGAAAATTACAGAGGGTAGTCCGGAACAAAGAAACACCGGTTTGCGCTCCGTTTGGCTCGCGGGAAAGTAAACACGGAAAAAACTAAAGCAAAGCAAAAGCTCTGAAATTCAAAATTCGTCTCCTTTCCAAACATCACTGACAGTTCATTAGCAAAATTAGGAGCCCAGTACTAGAAACTTTACCTGAAACCGTACTCTGACTCGCACAGAGAGAGAGGACACAACAATGACAAAGAAAGGAGAGAGCGGTTTCGATCTCAACGAAGAGGAAACGGTTAAGAGAGAGCGTTAACGAGTCATCGACTTCAGTGCCAACCTCTCTTTTCTCTGTGAGTACCAAGTATGCACAGAAAGTTAGAGAGCCGTTGATGAAGAAGTGCTTCTTATAGACACTCGATGCGCTTTATATGGCTATGGAGGATTTGGAAGCTGAATGAAGATTCTTCCTCGAGTCGCTGTTATATATATAACAATATAAGCGTTACTTTCACTTGCCCAATGCCGTCCAGATTTCTCTCTCATTTATTTTATTTTATTTCATTTATTTATTTTCCACTT
Organism: Corylus avellana; assembly: GCF_901000735.1. NCBI lineage: Eukaryota > Viridiplantae > Streptophyta > Magnoliopsida > Fagales > Betulaceae > Corylus > Corylus avellana. The sequence goes on along the minus strand of NC_081547.1, from coordinate 5,539,534 downwards.
ATTTGCATGACAGCATTAGCGTTACGGCAAGTTCCGTTTTTGCCCATGGTTTTGCGCAGGAATTACGGGAACGCCGACCGGTCGTGAGCGTTCGGTCGTGAAATGACGGTCGTGGGCTTGGGTTTTGTGGGGGAATTACGGACCGTGGTTGTGCGTTGGCGTCTGGGATTACCATTTCTGGCTTTTTATCGCTGTATGACAAAAAGCGGAAGTTACAGAAATGGTCGAGATTAAAGGCAGGATTTATGTGGACCCTCGTGCGAACGCAAAGATTCCCCCTTTGGTTTTGTTTTTCTAGATTCTTTTTGTTTTACTAGAAATTTCTGATTATATTATTTATTCTTCTAATCTGTACCCTTAATCGGAGATTAGAAGGTAAAAATGGCTGTTGTCGCATAGCTTTCTCTTGGTAAATAATTTGCATTTAAAGGCCAAGTAGGCAAGAAGCTGGGCCGCTAAGTTAGATGGCTAATATGGGTCATTGCTTCAAGCATACTAAATGGAATCAATGCTACTCAAGAGCTCACTTTGGTTCTACTGATGAGACAGTTTCAAAAATGGTGTCATTTTTAATTTCAAGCATGGTGAGGGTCTAATCGCCAAGTTGAGGAAAATCTAGAAGATTGGAGTTCCATAGAGGCTTGGTGAAGACAACAATGGAGGCTAAAGAAGCTTCATAGGAACAAAAAAGAACATCATATGGGAAGATTGTCTTTCTTGGGAGTGATGATTTGGGGAGGATGAAATTATGGGGCTATATTGGAAGGAGATGAGTGTCATGCCCCCATTTCAAGGGAAGTATGGGAAGTGTGGTGTTTAGGCATACACCAACAAAATAGAAAGTCCACGTACACTTTCAAACTACTACTTAATTAATAATGAAACTATCTTTAGTAAAAAAAAAAAAAAATACTAAAACTTCTAAAAAATACCTAAAAAAAAAATCAAGGGTTGGCCAAATTTGTTTTTTTTTTTTTACAAAAAAAAAAATCCATTTTATAATAAATTTTTTTTTAAAAAAAAAAAATCGATTTAAAAAAAATTCTGTGTTTAAAAGAAAATTATTACTTTTTTAAAATTAAAATTTTTGTTTTATATATATATATTAATTTATATGGGGTATTTTTGTCTTTTTGAGGAATATATAAAGGCATTTTTATCTTTTTGCTAGTTTTGGGGGGTGACATTGACAATGTTTTAATAGTCTGAGAGGAACATTATCACGATTAAAAGTTTGGGAGAACATTGTCACTTGAGTAATAGTTTGAGAAGGTATATGGGCTTTATCCTATAAAATTTCAATCCCACAACAAAAAGGATGATCAAAATTCTAACACACAACGAAAAGGATGATCCAAAAGTTTGTAATAACACTCGCCATTAAGATATTTTTGTTAAATTCTAACAAAAGCGGTAAAAATTCTCAAAATTCTAATTATTAAAAAGAAAAAAGAAAAATGCACATGCCACCTTGTGACCTAAATTGGGATACAATTGTGTGTTTTTTTTTTTTTCTTTTTCTTTTTAATTAAGGTAATTTTATAATTTAATAAATTTCTAAGAATATATATAAGGGCCATTTTACCCATTTACCGCCGAATTTAACTCAAAATCTTAACCGTAATGACGACATTTTCCATTCACTCCTCACGATGGGCCTATCCCCTAACGGCTTCCCTCCCAACCCCACTTCCCCAGCCAAAAAAAAAGAAAAAAACAAAACAAAACAACAATTCTAGCTTTCTTTTCCATCGAATTTCCTTCTCGGCTTCTCCCAAGTTGAAAGTTTTCTGCGTTTTTTTTTCAAACAAAAAAAACAAAAAAGGTTGTCGGCAGCGGTATTTGGCGTTGTCTGATAATTTTGGATAGTTTTTCGGTTGGATTTCAGGTTTAGTACAAAAATGTATTTTTTATACAAAGCAAACAACACAGAAAAAAAAAAAAATATTTATATTACTTTCAAGGTCTCAATCAAATCTTGTAAAATCAATGATTTTACTTAAAAAAAATTATTTTTGATTAAAACCTTTTTTTATCGTAATCCATTTTACGATGAATCAAACACAACTTGGGCCTTGTAGTTATCTGTGAATTGGATTTTAAAACACGTGGCGGTGAAGAACACCAAGTCATTGTCTGACCAAAATGGGATAGTGACATGATTCCTCTAAACCCATAATATCATGTTAGATTAATATACAGTCTCTTGCGTTCTCAATTATAATCATCTAAACAATTTATAAATAGGTTCACATGCAATAACCTTACTACATGTATTGAATATGTTTGATGTATTAGATTGATTTGATGTATTGGATTAATTGAATATGTTTGATGTATTGGATTAATTGGATATGTTTGAAATGGGGTTGGATATGTTTGATATATTTCATTAATTGGATGTATTGAAAATGTTTAATGTATTGAACATGTTTGATGTATTTGATTAATTTGATGTATTGGATATGTTTGAGGTATTGGACTAGATTGAATTGAATGTATTGGATAATGTAAATGTAGATATTGGATTGAATTGAATGTATTGGATAATTTAAATGTAGATATTGGATTAAATTGAATTGAATGTATTGGACATTAGATGTATATTCAATGTATTGGATTAAATGTATTAAATTGAATGTATATTGAATAAATTGAATGTATATCGGATATATTAGATATATATTGAATGTATTGGATATCAGATTAATACGTAAATCTGAATATAAACCCAAATAATTTAGAATATATATATTGACATGTCAAATGGTGTGACACGTCAAAATTTTTTTATATATATATATATATATATTGACGTGTCAAATGGTGTGACACGTCAAAATTTTTTTTGACATGACAACATTGCCACATCAAAAAATTTCTGACGTGGTGAATTTCACCACGTCAAAAAAATTTTGACGCGGTAAATTTCATCATGTCAAAACAAATTTTGACGTAGTGAAATGCCACATCAAAAATTTGGATTTTTTGACACTCGCCCTTTTAACCGTTGAGACACGTCAGAAGGTTTTTCTAATTAACCAGTGAGCACTTAAGAGTATATGTAACATTTCTCTTAATTTACTAGGTAACTACACGTGACTTGACTGACTTGGGCAAAAACTCCGTTAACTATTCAAATGGAAAGCTATGAAAGAAGTAATTTTTCAAGTGATAAAAAGCTAGTAAGCAATTTCTATGGCATGTTAAAAGAGAATATCACATTACAAAATTTCAGACTCTAGTTGCGTATGTAAAAACCACTCCACATGATTAGACACGACTATAAACTACACAACAACATATTATGTTATAACAGTAAAGAGTAAATCATATTATCTCAATAATTCTTCTTCTAATTTAGGTTTTTTACACGACCTCATCCACAAAAACCGTGTATCGGCTTAGTGAAGACTCAAATAAACGGATTTCGTGATATTTATAATGAAACAAGTCCACCATTCTAATTTAAATTAAAGATAAAATCCGTACAATTTTTGGTCGTTACGGATTTTTGAAAGTAAAGGAATATAATTTATAATAATTCGTAATCATAGCTAGAAAACTATTTGTAGTCTATTGAGTAATAATAAATGGGCTCCTATGGACCAGTGAAAAAAAAAAAAAAAAAAAAATTGTGGAATTGGATAGAAGTCTCTCTCGTGGTTTCTAAGTCATCACCAACAACCAAAACCCTAATAAATAAAGGCCACTTTATTTGATGGCACAAAGAGACCGGTAATGGGAGCGACTGTTGTCAGTCTTTGACTACGACCAAGCTTGCCACTACACGTGTTGATGGTCAGCTGACATGGAGAGCATTTCCGGGATAACGTGATACAGAAAACGATCTTTTTTTTTTTTCAATTTATGTTTTTTTAATTATTTTCTTGAGTAGGGAATGCCATTTTTTGAAAATATTGCCGATAATTCATAATTATGATTATTAAACAAAGAAATATGTTGGAATTCTTGACTCGAATTAATGATCACCCAAATGCACAGTAGCACGTCACTCGCCTTGCTTGGTAACAACTATTTGCATGACTAATTTGCGTCAACTACAAATGGGTCATCAAACATTTGATTGCGATTTTGTTTAAATACACTAACGCATTAATCAAAACTATTTATACTATATCTTATAATCTTATCGAAAATCTTAAAATAGTCCAATTTACACACACATATTAATATCGAGACTCACAATCACAATCATTTCACATATTAAACGAATCTTATATCTATCTTATTAGAAAGAATTTTATTTTATCTTTTTAAATTGGGAAAAATTTTAAAAAATTTTCTTTAAACTTTCACTTATTTTAACACTATCCTCTAAAGTTTAAAAACTCTCGATTAAGGGTATTGAATTTTCAATTTACTCAATTCCATTAGGATTTTTCATTAATTTTGGTCAAAATACCCAATTTTTAATAATAATAAAAAATTGCAAAGATATTTTTTTATATATATAAAAAAAAAACACTTAAATCTTTTTATTTTATTTCTTTATAATGAAAAACATTGGTATTTTAGAAACTTTGAAAATACTTAACCGAAAATTCAAACAGAAGGGGCTAATTGAAAGTTTTATACTCTTAAGTGAGAGTTTTTTAACTTATAGGAAGTACTTTCAAAACGCATGGAAGTTCATAAGGTTTTGTAAAGTTTTCCCTTTTAAATATTTAAGATGTTCTCACTATAAAGTAAATATAACCAAATAAATATTACCCATTCATCTATTGTCTATTTCTTTTGCAACTCCACCATTAAATTTATGAGACTTACATGTAGTCTTACAAATTCAATGATAGATTTGTTCATCTCTTAAACGGAGATAAACAAAAAATTAGCAAAAGATGAAAACCAACATTTTTCTAAAAACAAAACTATTAAAAAAAATAAATAAATAAAGTTATGCGACTTTTATCTAACCTTAAACAAATCAAGCCATGTTATAAAAAGTTCTGGTAGTTTAACAAACAATCTTAAATTTCTAATCAACCTCAGCTCATTCAATCAAACTCAAGTTTATACTGTTTGCGATGTAAACTATATGTATGTATATATATATATATGCTCCCATTACAAATTTCACGAGTGTGCTGTCGTTTTCTCCCGGAGGAAAAAATGATGAGATGGAAAAGAATCAAAAGAGTTGAAAATATAAAAAGCCATTAATTAAATTTAGAGTCCATGAATAAATTAATTAAAGGAGGGGAAAGTGAAAGAGAGAGAGAGAGACAGAGCACGAAAGTTGAGTTGGAACTAGTTGTAAAAGTTAAACACGAGTCACAAGTGAATAATTTGCTTTGTACTTCACGGAGAAAACTGGGCTTGATTGGCAATTTCTTTTTAATCACTGTTCAAAAAAAAAAAAGAAAAAAAGACAGGCAAGCTGCTAAAGATTCTTCCTATCTTTTGCGGCCGTTCTACTAAAAGTGATCCAACTTTATTTATTTATTTTTTTTGTAAGAGACAGAGTGATCCAACTTTAACGAGGCATCTTTCCTACAAATTATGGCAAACATGGACATTAGATGTGACATCATTTGTCATTTCCCCTCACTCCACCCCAATTATTCAATTTCAATAGCAAGCGGCTCCTTCAAGAAATAGAAGTGAACTGTGTTGTTCAAATATTAGTATCCAAATATGTATGTGTATTATAATTTTACTAAAATGGTATGGCATTTACTAGTGATTTAGGCTTACAAAATGAATCAAAATAGTCTTTCATTCCATTTCCTTCAGTCATGGTAGGTGTATATAATAAAAGAAAGAGAAAAATACACATAATATCTTCTAAAACTTATATTTTTTATCTCGCAAAAAGATAAAAAAAAAATTCTCAAAAAGACAAATACCCTTATAAATTCAAGAAGATCAAAAATCATGATTTTTTTTTTTTTTTTACATGTCTGCACAAGAAGGAGAAGGAGATTCGAACTAGTAACCTCCGTTTCATTAGGAATGACCCCAACCAATTGAGTTACCTCTTTAATACAAAAATCATAATAATTGTGGGTATTTGTGACCCACTATGGCCGTGCATGGGTGGGTCAATTAATTTTTTTTTATATATATATGTTTTCTAATTTTAATATAACACGTATTTTCAACTGAAAAATGATGGTCGGACCTATGTGACGGCATATAGGTATATACAATATTTTATTTGTAACACGAAGTATAATTGTCTTTACAACCAATGGTTGGCAGGTCTACACTGTTACTGTCGGGGCTACCTATGAATTTGGGCAAGAATCTTTAGAAGATCAAACGCAATATATTGAAAATTTTCATCGAAAGTGACATTACAAATACAAACCATTATATTTTCAAATAGCAAATTATCATGTCTCTTTCGGAGTCCGCACACGGAACGGAACCACCTCGTATTCTGTGGAGCTCAGAAATTCCCATGCCAAATTATACGCGTCTTTTATGGAGTCTGCACCAGCAACCACTTCCAACATTTTGTGGAGCAAAAGGAATTATTCATTAAAATCGTCAGAGCTTTCATAAAAATTATAGAGATTGTGTTCTCGATCGGAAAATAAAAATTACTTCAAGGGGATATTGGAAAAAAATAATTTTTGGCCAAAAAAGTATTATTCATTTTGGGCATTAGTGGACTATACCAGAGTCAATGGCTTTTTGAGAAAACGACAACAAACCCCCTCCTTTTTTTCTTTGTCTGTGAAAACGACAACGCGGTTCTCAACAATACTTGCGAGCATCAAAGAGAAAAAAAAAAAAAAAAAAAAAAATTGGAAAAACCAAACAGAGCAGGTGTTCATTTCATAGAGAGGAGGGAGGAGATGCATGTTTAAAGTAGGAAAACTTCACTTTGAATCTTTAAATTACCACATGTTTTGATATGTTTCTCCTAAATTTTAAAATTTTTCATTTTGGATCCCTGAACTTTCAATTTCTATCATTGTAAATCCCTCTGTTGAATTTTAAACGTTGAAAGTTAGATAATAACATTTATACCCGTGACTTTTTTATAAAATTTCAAATTAAAATTTTTTTAAAAAAATTATTATTAAAAAAAAAAATCACAAGGTGACCCACATTGGGCCACCTTGTGACCTTTTTTTTTTTTTTTTTTTTTAAATTTTTTTTTTTTTTTTTTAATAACAAGAAAATTGAACAGTAATTTTGTCTTTTTAAAGGTTTTAACGAAAAAAATTGATGAAATAGTTCAAGTTAATTGCAATTAAAAGTTCAGGGTCCAAATTAAAAAGTTCTAAAGTTTTGAGAGAACATATCAAATAGATAATAATTCAATAATTCAAAGTGAAGTTTCCCCTTTAAACTACCACTATGAAAAAAAGAAAAAGAAGATGCGAATATATGGAAATTCAAATTCCAATGTAGCTTGAAATGTCTGTTGCGGATGAGATGCCTTCTTGCTTGAAACGTCTGTTGCAGTCACGTGGAAAAAAAAAAAAAAAAAAAGAGAGCAAATGCCTTGAGGGTGGCCAAACGGAGGTGGCCGGCGACCCTCAAATGGTTAAGGGATGGTTTTGTTTGCTCCAACTTTTTTTTTTTTTTTTTTTAAACTGTTTTTGGGGCATTTTCTTTTAAATCCAACTGCGACAGACATTTGTTGATAAAATATAAATTAAATTATTAAATTCATTCATTTTTATTAGCTTGGTTGACCTTATATAGGCTGAAAATTAAATTCAACCCACACAAATTTTTATTTTTATTTTTCTAAGCCAACCCATATGAGGAATGCTACAAGTTCCTCTTGTGTCCCTTTTGAGTATCTCCAAGAATAATTTGGCTATTAAAATCACCATTAGACTTGTAATTGATCATTATTTTATTTTTTATTTTTTATTTTTTGAAGAAAAATCATTCTTATCTCATTAATAGAGGAATCAAGAGCATTAAAACTCTTATAATCACAGAACATAACGTTCTGAAAAATCTTAGCCGAAGCTAAAAGATCAAAGTCGTAACTAAAAGATTACGCATCAAAGACGCCAAACATCCACTAACCTATAACTAATCTTTAGTTGGAATAACAGATCTGCGTTAGGCAGACACAAACTAATGCATAGGTAGCTCTTATTCCTCAACCCTGAGATCAAAAGTACCCCATGCCGACACACATCCTCCTGAACCCGAAAGCCAGGATATCGTTCACATCCACAACCCCAGGGGTCTAGACCAAAATAACAAGCGAGGAGATCAGGAAAGAGGACATGGCCTTATTACATGCAGCAAGAAAAACAAGAAAATACAGGGAAAATTAAAGCAATACAACTAAAAATTTAAAAATAGGAGCACACTAGGCGGATGACAGTAGCCGGAAGAAAAGCCGATCGTGTGCTTGCCGAAAACCGATGCGTAGATGGCGTTGGAAGCACATCGCGGTGGGGACACGTGAAAAGAACCAGCAGAAGACAGTAAACGGCAAAGCTGGTGTGGAGGAGATCGGCGGCGCACTCAAAAAAATTGGAGGGAAGTTTGAGTGAATCCCCATGAGCGGCACCCACAAAGTGTGCCCAAACAAACACCTAGCAAGAAAAAATAAACAAGCAAACAAAGAACAACAACAGGGAAAAGAAAGTGAAATCCAAAAACAAACACAAAAAATAAAAGAAACACAGATCGAGGAAGAGAGGGGAGGAAGGAAAATGGGGAAGAGAGTGGGGAACAAATCAAGGAAAGAGAGGAGGGGGGGAGGGGGAGAAACCCCTCCCCCTCAGCTATGCGGCACTTCCTTAAGCTCTGCTAGGGTTTTGGGATTTTTCGTAATTGATCATTATTAGATTTTGATCGAATGATGATTTTAATAGTCACATCGATCAATTACAAGCCCAATGATAATTTTAATAGTCATATCATTCTTGGAGAGACTCGAAAAATTTCTAAAATTACTCCAACCCACACAACTTAAATGTATACTTCTCATTATCTTGCACTGATCAAAAGTCTTTGAGATAAATACTCTTTTCAAAAAATTGTGTGCGGTTGTCGTTCCATGATCACTATATTTCAGATCAATGTATACTTTTCATTATCTTTGCATTGATTGCAAGAGAGATCTTAAGAGATATGCTAAGATTACGACATTACATCAGAGAATAAAATAAGGAAATTAGTAACGGATATATCCTTTGATTTATGCAGCCATATGTAAGTTATTTTCTATTAGAGAAGATGAAAATGGCTAAGGGATGGATTACATTTAAGGTAAAAGTGAAAAAAGTTGTGAAACTTTTAGGAGTAAAATATATATATATATAGTTTCCTATTTTAATATATCCTAACAAAGATTACAACATTGTAGCACTGAGGCTACAACTCAATCAACTTTAGCTAACCTTTGTCCTTATCAGCATCTTTATCACATGGTGTTTCTGTTTGATGTTGAGATTGGCTGATCTTCTCACAATGAGGCTTATCCTTAAAACGTTTTGGTTGAGTGAAACATGTGCTGGATTCATAATTTCATATAATCATTGGGCTATATATATATCAGTGCTCTGTTGACATCAAATGTACGTCCTTCATCATGGACACCTAATCTGTCTGCTGAATTCCTTCCTGCAAATGGGAAATTATTTTGCAAATGTCCCAGCAAATGTTTCACAACATGGGGTCCGAGGAGTTGGACAGGGATATTGTTATAAGAAGCCAAATGGCAGAGCCACCGATTTTATTGATGTAATTGTTTCTGTCTATGATAAGATCCTTTTCCTTTCAAACCCGTAATTTTTCTTTTTGGACTTTTCTTTTTTTTTATATATATATATATATATATATATATATATATATATGAGCCATAATTTAATCCAACTCTACCTAGATATTAATGCATCAATGAAACCAAGATAATTTACACTAATCAATTTGAAAAAAAAAAAAATTGGGTCATTGAACCATCACCCTAGATAGTGTTTGGTTCTTTTTACGTGGCTCTATCAAATATAAAAGTAATCAATAAAGAGTATAAAAAAAAATTATAATAATAAATAAATAGAGATGACCAGGCCACTTATGCTAATTTGGATTCTATATGGATGTTGTTGAAAGAAAGTAAAAAAATTTGCTTTTGGCGGAATTCGTGAGCTTAACTCATCTCATAAAACTAGTTCTATAGGAAATGGTTACCCATTCTTTATAAATATGCCCAATATCTTGTCCACGGGCAATATAAAATTATTCCTCGTCCTCTTAATTTTTTTCTGATTAGAGGCCAACGTGGACCCATGTTTGGCTTGAAGCAGCCAAACCAACTTCTATTGATGAGAGTAGGGAGCAAAAAATAGTAGAAATGCATTGTCTAATCCAATTATTGGAGGCCTTTAGTAAAAAGATTATAAAGTTTTGGATGCAGAGAAAGCTCTTGGGGTTCTTGGAATATGCTCAAAATGATCATTGGTTTAATATAAATAAAGGGAAAGCTATTGGATAACAGAGACAAAAACTCAAAGAAGTTATTTAACGACCCTCCCCCCACCCCAAAGACTCTGAAGCTGCCAGGAAATGCCATGATCGATCGACCTCTTGTGATGCACTCAAAAGGGCTAGGAAAAACCTTTTTGCGGCCATTGGCCATGTAGCAAATTAATGGGCGGGACTATATTTATTCTTTTCTGATATAATAATAATGAGCTGGAGATAGTGGATCGAACTGGTTCCAACTCAGTGCCAAGCGGCTATGAAAGATTCAAAAGTCATTTTCCATTCCAAAATAGCTTTATCCTCTTCTTCCTCGAGCCATGATATGGCACTTAGCCAATCATAATTGCACCATATGCTTGCGGGGATGTTTTCTGCTAAGGACTTTTTTAGAGGTATAACTAAAATTTAGCTAAGTAACTCATTTTTCTATTGAGTAATGTTATAAATATATTTTTATTCTACAATACTAACTTGGTAGTCCCAACCAACCTTTGGATTAGTCATTGTTAAAAAAATAATAATTTAAGAGTTGATTAGAATCGTCACATCAGCATTGTGAGATAGTTATAAGATAAAAATGTGGTATATCACATTTCGCTTTTCTATTTTAACTACAAACTTTTCCAAAGTACCTACATGATCATTTTAACTATCTACTTTTACTATTTCATTTAATATATATATATATATATTTTCTCTACTTTCACTATTATCAAATAAGAGAGAAAATGAGATTTTTATTATTATTATTATTAATTTAACTTATGCATTGTTGAGTTACAATGCTCACCAATTCTTGAAAGCTATAGTTTTATTATTATTAATTTGCTATTTTGGTTACCTAAAATGTGAGCATTCATATCCCGCTCAGCAAATATTTAGCTAAAATTTAACTAAAGAACACTTTTTTTTTTTTTAATTTTAGCTACCAACTTGTTCAAAGCATTTATATCGACTTCGTATTTTAACTATTCAATTTAAAATATTAGTTTTATTTTATCCACTTTCACTACTCCCAAAGAAGAGATAAAACCAAAATAACACTTACGAACACTTACCTTAACTATTTTGAATAATCGTCGAGTTTTTTTGAGAATTTTTTTGCTATAGAACTAGCTAAATGCAACTGCTCAAGATCTAAGTAATTTTTTTTTTAATTGAATAATAGAAAAGGACAGGGGAGGAAGATCTAAGTTAATTTAGTCATTAGACGTCATCGATAAATTTATTAGGGACTGTTCTTTTACCCAAATACCAATCACAAGAATGGTTAAGCACTCATCTTCGCAAAAATAGAAAATATGAGGCTGAAGCAAGTGTAAATTTCTATTGCAGTGTCATCTTTCAATGGGAAGAGAAAAAATTGTCGTTGTATTGAGATTTAATGTAGAAGTGACATGGATAATTACAATATACAGTAGTGAGTGTGATATTTGACCTAATTTCCGGTACCTGACGATGTAGTAAGTGATTGAGAGGTTCTTCATGATCGATCTTGTCATAAGCAACTTGGCCACTTGGGTCGAAATTAAATGATATCAACTACCATTCATCAATTTTTAAGGTTTAATCCTATGTCAAATTAGTTCCTTCGTCCCGCTATGCTACATCATATTTATAAGTTGATTGTCACGTCATTAACAAGGCTAGAAGTCATAAAATGCCACCTCATATCGTACGAAAAAAAAAAAAGAAAAAAAAAAGTGATGGATAGGTGGCGATGCAGTGGCCGGCTACTTATAACATGTACAAAAAAAGAAAAAGAAAATTAGATTACGGGTCAAAATTATATTTCACGAAATGTGAAAAAAAAGAGGAAAAAGGTTGTGACCGATTGAGTTTCCCGTGATTAAGCCTTTTAACCTTATGACCCCAATTATAAGGGGAGGGAAATTAAAGGAAATAGTTATTGTGAAAATGAACTCTTGCTATAAACACTCGTGTGAAATATTAAAACATAGGAAAAAATTCACTTTACCCTCCTGAAGTTTCAGAAGTTTTTCAATTCAAATCCCAATGTTTAAAAATTGACAATGTACCCCTCTAATGTTTCAAAAATTTTCAATTCAAACTCTTTGTTACTAATTTTCATTTAATTAGATGGAAATCATCCCACGTGCGTCTCACGTGAGATTTTGATGCCAACTATTTCAATTTTGCCTTCATTAAAACTTATGAAATTACGTAATTACCCTCATTAAAATCTATGAAATTGAAAGTAATTACATAATTTCATAGGTTTTAATGATGACAAAATTGGAATGAAGGGCATCAAAATTTTATGTGAGATGCATGTTGGATGATTTCCGTCCAATTAGACGAAAATTAGTAAGGAAGGGTATGAATTAAAATTTTTTGAAACATTAAAGAGTACATTGAAATTTTTAAACATTGAGATTTAAATTAAAAAATCTCTAAAACTTAAGGGGATAAAGTGAATTTAACTCCAAAACATAATTAACTAAGTCTCGCACTCACAAACAATTTCCATGCCTAATGGAAGAACAATATTTTTTTTCATTCAAGGTCAAACACATAATCAAGGATTAAAATAATTAGGTCGATACTCTAGCATGCCTTTATTATATTATTATTAGCTTCCCCAACTTTAAAGGGTCACAGTGTCACACCTACACAACACTCCATGTGAACATAAATAGTGCTTTCTCCAGCCGAAAAAATTGTCGTGCGAAAGGCAAACTTTACTTCTACAGCTTACTTCACGTGGATTAATTAATAGATATGCAGGACCACTCCAGACCAATCTCACGTGAGAAACGTTGGCATTTGCCGCCGCGCTGCGCACCTTACGCTTTTGGGACATGTTTCATAACCGACCAAAATGGCTTATCGCTTCGTGCGGAGGCCCCAAATCTGTTTGGCACGTCCTGGCTAATGGTGTTTGGTTTGCAAGCTACTTTGTACTAAAAGAAGAGAAAAAAAAAAGCTGTTTCAAGCACTAAGCGAAGCCACTTTTAGAGTAATTGAAGCTCGAACATACAACTCCAAGCATCACGTGGAAGCTCAAACAAAATGTGGTTTGAGTTTTTTTAGACAAGTATAGGAAAGGTATGCGAGAGAGGGGCTTGTTTGGGAAGCCCATTCTTCCCGACTTATCTCAATTTTGTTTCTCTTTTTTCAGGTTGATTTGATAGTACTAACACAACTCAACTCAAAATATTTCAATTTTACTCAAAAAATTTTAACCCAACTAATAAAAAAATTTTAAAATCAAGAAAATAAAAATTAAAAAATTAAAAAAAAAAAAATCAACAAAATTAGGAATGGTAACCGGACCACTCCTAAGAGTCTCGGGGTGGCCGATCTATCCCCCAAACCAGCGCGCCACCCCAGACACCTTGGGGGTGGCTTGGCCACCCCTATGGTGATTCAAAATCACCCCATTTTATATATAGATATATTTTAATTTGATTTATTGTTGTTATATATTATATTCTTCAAACAATCTAAACATAATCTCAACTCTTTTTTTTTTTTTTTTTTTTCTCTCTCGATATTCACAATTTTAAGTTCAATTGAATAAAATAGATAAGAATCGTATAGAAACATAAATGGTAAGAAAGTACTCTTTCAAATTTGACCAGAGCATAGCTTAACCCATGTCCATCGTAACATCATTTAATAGAATTGAGAATTTTCATTTAAAAAGTCAAACTATCACCTTAAAATATGTCCCACCACTTTGAAAAAAATTTCGGCTGCGATCAGTGTGGTTGAGGTCAATAACATTTTACCTAACTGCCTATGTCGTAGAATATAAGGGTATAGTAATGTCTGGGACGTGGGCAGTGGGCTATAGTACTATTTCATTTACTTTGTCATAAATTGCTCCTCCTTTTTCTACTTCATAATTGTTCTTCAGAAAGTTTGCTCGTAGACTGTCGTTTGTCATGTGTACGTCTTCTTTTCCTTCCAAGTAGATTTTTTCTTTCTTTTTTTAAACATATCATACTCATTCATTGATAAAAGTTACGAGCCTAAAGCTCTTACAAATAGAGCAAAAAACTCTAAAATAAACCGTAGCCGAATCCAAAGATATAGTCATCAACAACAGACCAAATCAACCAAAACACAGCATCCGCTAACTTATGACTAAATATCAGGTTGAAAACTCAGATCTGCATCAAACATACACCATCTAATGCATAGGTAGCACTTATTCCTTGGCCTTGAGAGCAAAACCCACAAGCCGATACTCATCCTTCTCGACTCGAAAGCCAGGATAAATTTCACATCCACAACCCAAAGGTTTGGATCAATAATATCGAGCAGCAACCGGGCGCAACAAAGCAGGAGGAGAAAGCCTTATTACAAACATAAATAAAACCATACAGGAAAATAAAGTGAACAATAAAACTAATGCAGGAAAAGAAATTACAGCAAATAAAACCAAGTACAGGGGAACTCAAAGGAAATACAAAACAGAAAAACAACAAAACAGAAAAATAAATGCGAAAAACACTCA
>NC_081547.1:5523611-5524591 GCF_901000735.1 Corylus avellana | reverse complement strand
TCGTTATCATCAATTAGCATGCAAATGATGCTTACGGTTGTTTCGTTGACTCTTTTTGCGTTCATTGTAATTATAATAATAATTATTATTGTTATTTTGATTTTGCATTAATTAGCATGTCGCTCAGGTGCCGCTGCAGTGCCACCTTACACGGCTCCACCAGTACTGGCTGTCATTTCCATTAAAGATATTGAAGCTTACCCTCAAAATCCTCCTCCTCCTCCTCCTCCTCTTCGTCCTTCCCCTGAGGAAATTAAGACTAGGGGAGATGACTTCTGGAAGGGATGGTAATTCTCTCTCTCTCCTCGGCCCCCAATATATATATATATATTCGTATTATATATATATTCTTGTTTGCAAATGCAGTTGTGCTGACCTGGGCTGCTACTGTTGCTTGGATTTTTGGTTCTGACCAAGGTGCTTTTTAATTCTTTTGTTGATGATTAATTATGCACTACTTAATTCGTATTGTTAAATTTAAATCCATTTGCTGATATATTATGTTATTTAATAAATCCCTCTCCTATATATTGGACATGCATGCAGATGGAGTCCACGCGAATGTTGATACAGCCTTACCTCTCATGCAATTAAGTATCTGCCCCTGAGCGTATGGAGAACACATTCCTTTCATTCTACATATCTAGTGAATACAGACACAAAACCTATCCACTCCCAAAGTTTGAACGTGTTCCATGATGCTGCTGTTCTTGCACAAGCCAGCTAGTGTTGCATTATTAAATCATTTTTCGGCACTTTTTTATTTTATTTTTTGGCTTGCAATTAGAAGGATGTTGTATTCTCCAGACAGATTGGTTGCTATTATATATTGTCTTCCATAAGGAGATGAAATTAATGTGTTTTTTGTAAGTTGAGTGAGGAGAACATATATATTAATTTGCTACCCATTCTCATAAAGTATTTGATTTAATATTTGGAATAACTGTAACATTTATTGGGCTAGTAAGAATTATGAGGAG
>NC_081547.1:5489363-5523511 GCF_901000735.1 Corylus avellana | reverse complement strand
GATTAAACTACTTTTTTAGAACAAAAATCACGATAGTTGTGGGTCTTTGTATGGCTAGGCATGGTGGGTCACTTATATATATATATATATATATATATGTTTTCTAATTTTATTTTATTTTTTATTTTTAAAATTTGAAAAACATTGTAAAGTGTCAAATAATTTGAGGGGTATGTGTATTTTTTTTTTTTTTTTTCGAGAAAAAAAAAGGAGGAAGCCAAACACGTATTTTCAACTGAAAAATGATGGTCGGACCTATGTGACGGCATATAGGTATATACAATATTTTATTTGTAACACGAAGTATAATTGTCTTTACAACCAATGGTTGGCAGGTCTACACTGTTACTGTCGGGGCTACCTATGAATTTGGGCAAGAATCTTTAGAAGATCAAACGCAATATATTGAAAATTTTCATCGAAAGTGACATTACAAATACAAACCATTATATTTTCAAATAGCAAATTATCATGTCTCTTTCGGAGTCCGCACACGGAACGGAACCACCTCGTATTCTGTGGAGCTCAGAAATTCCCATGCCAAATTATACGCGTCTTTTATGGAGTCTGCACCAGCAACCACTTCCAACATTTTGTGGAGCAAAAGGAATTATTCATTAAAATCGTCAGAGCTTTCATAAAAATTATAGAGATTGTGTTCTCGATCGGAAAATAAAAATTACTTCAAGGGGATATTGGAAAAAAATAATTTTTGGCCAAAAAAGTATTATTCATTTTGGGCATTAGTGGACTATACCAGAGTCAATGGCTTTTTGAGAAAACGACAACAAACCCCCTCCTTTTTTTCTTTGTCTGTGAAAACGACAACGCGGTTCTCAACAATACTTGCGAGCATCAAAGAGAAAAAAAAAAAAAAAAAAAAAAATTGGAAAAACCAAACAGAGCAGGTGTTCATTTCATAGAGAGGAGGGAGGAGATGCATGTTTAAAGTAGGAAAACTTCACTTTGAATCTTTAAATTACCACATGTTTTGATATGTTTCTCCTAAATTTTAAAATTTTTCATTTTGGATCCCTGAACTTTCAATTTCTATCATTGTAAATCCCTCTGTTGAATTTTAAACGTTGAAAGTTAGATAATAACATTTATACCCGTGACTTTTTTATAAAATTTCAAATTAAAATTTTTTTAAAAAAATTATTATTAAAAAAAAAAATCACAAGGTGACCCACATTGGGCCACCTTGTGACCTTTTTTTTTTTTTTTTTTTTTAAATTTTTTTTTTTTTTTTTTAATAACAAGAAAATTGAACAGTAATTTTGTCTTTTTAAAGGTTTTAACGAAAAAAATTGATGAAATAGTTCAAGTTAATTGCAATTAAAAGTTCAGGGTCCAAATTAAAAAGTTCTAAAGTTTTGAGAGAACATATCAAATAGATAATAATTCAATAATTCAAAGTGAAGTTTCCCCTTTAAACTACCACTATGAAAAAAAGAAAAAGAAGATGCGAATATATGGAAATTCAAATTCCAATGTAGCTTGAAATGTCTGTTGCGGATGAGATGCCTTCTTGCTTGAAACGTCTGTTGCAGTCACGTGGAAAAAAAAAAAAAAAAAAAGAGAGCAAATGCCTTGAGGGTGGCCAAACGGAGGTGGCCGGCGACCCTCAAATGGTTAAGGGATGGTTTTGTTTGCTCCAACTTTTTTTTTTTTTTTTTTTAAACTGTTTTTGGGGCATTTTCTTTTAAATCCAACTGCGACAGACATTTGTTGATAAAATATAAATTAAATTATTAAATTCATTCATTTTTATTAGCTTGGTTGACCTTATATAGGCTGAAAATTAAATTCAACCCACACAAATTTTTATTTTTATTTTTCTAAGCCAACCCATATGAGGAATGCTACAAGTTCCTCTTGTGTCCCTTTTGAGTATCTCCAAGAATAATTTGGCTATTAAAATCACCATTAGACTTGTAATTGATCATTATTTTATTTTTTATTTTTTATTTTTTGAAGAAAAATCATTCTTATCTCATTAATAGAGGAATCAAGAGCATTAAAACTCTTATAATCACAGAACATAACGTTCTGAAAAATCTTAGCCGAAGCTAAAAGATCAAAGTCGTAACTAAAAGATTACGCATCAAAGACGCCAAACATCCACTAACCTATAACTAATCTTTAGTTGGAATAACAGATCTGCGTTAGGCAGACACAAACTAATGCATAGGTAGCTCTTATTCCTCAACCCTGAGATCAAAAGTACCCCATGCCGACACACATCCTCCTGAACCCGAAAGCCAGGATATCGTTCACATCCACAACCCCAGGGGTCTAGACCAAAATAACAAGCGAGGAGATCAGGAAAGAGGACATGGCCTTATTACATGCAGCAAGAAAAACAAGAAAATACAGGGAAAATTAAAGCAATACAACTAAAAATTTAAAAATAGGAGCACACTAGGCGGATGACAGTAGCCGGAAGAAAAGCCGATCGTGTGCTTGCCGAAAACCGATGCGTAGATGGCGTTGGAAGCACATCGCGGTGGGGACACGTGAAAAGAACCAGCAGAAGACAGTAAACGGCAAAGCTGGTGTGGAGGAGATCGGCGGCGCACTCAAAAAAATTGGAGGGAAGTTTGAGTGAATCCCCATGAGCGGCACCCACAAAGTGTGCCCAAACAAACACCTAGCAAGAAAAAATAAACAAGCAAACAAAGAACAACAACAGGGAAAAGAAAGTGAAATCCAAAAACAAACACAAAAAATAAAAGAAACACAGATCGAGGAAGAGAGGGGAGGAAGGAAAATGGGGAAGAGAGTGGGGAACAAATCAAGGAAAGAGAGGAGGGGGGGAGGGGGAGAAACCCCTCCCCCTCAGCTATGCGGCACTTCCTTAAGCTCTGCTAGGGTTTTGGGATTTTTCGTAATTGATCATTATTAGATTTTGATCGAATGATGATTTTAATAGTCACATCGATCAATTACAAGCCCAATGATAATTTTAATAGTCATATCATTCTTGGAGAGACTCGAAAAATTTCTAAAATTACTCCAACCCACACAACTTAAATGTATACTTCTCATTATCTTGCACTGATCAAAAGTCTTTGAGATAAATACTCTTTTCAAAAAATTGTGTGCGGTTGTCGTTCCATGATCACTATATTTCAGATCAATGTATACTTTTCATTATCTTTGCATTGATTGCAAGAGAGATCTTAAGAGATATGCTAAGATTACGACATTACATCAGAGAATAAAATAAGGAAATTAGTAACGGATATATCCTTTGATTTATGCAGCCATATGTAAGTTATTTTCTATTAGAGAAGATGAAAATGGCTAAGGGATGGATTACATTTAAGGTAAAAGTGAAAAAAGTTGTGAAACTTTTAGGAGTAAAATATATATATATATAGTTTCCTATTTTAATATATCCTAACAAAGATTACAACATTGTAGCACTGAGGCTACAACTCAATCAACTTTAGCTAACCTTTGTCCTTATCAGCATCTTTATCACATGGTGTTTCTGTTTGATGTTGAGATTGGCTGATCTTCTCACAATGAGGCTTATCCTTAAAACGTTTTGGTTGAGTGAAACATGTGCTGGATTCATAATTTCATATAATCATTGGGCTATATATATATCAGTGCTCTGTTGACATCAAATGTACGTCCTTCATCATGGACACCTAATCTGTCTGCTGAATTCCTTCCTGCAAATGGGAAATTATTTTGCAAATGTCCCAGCAAATGTTTCACAACATGGGGTCCGAGGAGTTGGACAGGGATATTGTTATAAGAAGCCAAATGGCAGAGCCACCGATTTTATTGATGTAATTGTTTCTGTCTATGATAAGATCCTTTTCCTTTCAAACCCGTAATTTTTCTTTTTGGACTTTTCTTTTTTTTTATATATATATATATATATATATATATATATATATATGAGCCATAATTTAATCCAACTCTACCTAGATATTAATGCATCAATGAAACCAAGATAATTTACACTAATCAATTTGAAAAAAAAAAAAATTGGGTCATTGAACCATCACCCTAGATAGTGTTTGGTTCTTTTTACGTGGCTCTATCAAATATAAAAGTAATCAATAAAGAGTATAAAAAAAAATTATAATAATAAATAAATAGAGATGACCAGGCCACTTATGCTAATTTGGATTCTATATGGATGTTGTTGAAAGAAAGTAAAAAAATTTGCTTTTGGCGGAATTCGTGAGCTTAACTCATCTCATAAAACTAGTTCTATAGGAAATGGTTACCCATTCTTTATAAATATGCCCAATATCTTGTCCACGGGCAATATAAAATTATTCCTCGTCCTCTTAATTTTTTTCTGATTAGAGGCCAACGTGGACCCATGTTTGGCTTGAAGCAGCCAAACCAACTTCTATTGATGAGAGTAGGGAGCAAAAAATAGTAGAAATGCATTGTCTAATCCAATTATTGGAGGCCTTTAGTAAAAAGATTATAAAGTTTTGGATGCAGAGAAAGCTCTTGGGGTTCTTGGAATATGCTCAAAATGATCATTGGTTTAATATAAATAAAGGGAAAGCTATTGGATAACAGAGACAAAAACTCAAAGAAGTTATTTAACGACCCTCCCCCCACCCCAAAGACTCTGAAGCTGCCAGGAAATGCCATGATCGATCGACCTCTTGTGATGCACTCAAAAGGGCTAGGAAAAACCTTTTTGCGGCCATTGGCCATGTAGCAAATTAATGGGCGGGACTATATTTATTCTTTTCTGATATAATAATAATGAGCTGGAGATAGTGGATCGAACTGGTTCCAACTCAGTGCCAAGCGGCTATGAAAGATTCAAAAGTCATTTTCCATTCCAAAATAGCTTTATCCTCTTCTTCCTCGAGCCATGATATGGCACTTAGCCAATCATAATTGCACCATATGCTTGCGGGGATGTTTTCTGCTAAGGACTTTTTTAGAGGTATAACTAAAATTTAGCTAAGTAACTCATTTTTCTATTGAGTAATGTTATAAATATATTTTTATTCTACAATACTAACTTGGTAGTCCCAACCAACCTTTGGATTAGTCATTGTTAAAAAAATAATAATTTAAGAGTTGATTAGAATCGTCACATCAGCATTGTGAGATAGTTATAAGATAAAAATGTGGTATATCACATTTCGCTTTTCTATTTTAACTACAAACTTTTCCAAAGTACCTACATGATCATTTTAACTATCTACTTTTACTATTTCATTTAATATATATATATATATATTTTCTCTACTTTCACTATTATCAAATAAGAGAGAAAATGAGATTTTTATTATTATTATTATTAATTTAACTTATGCATTGTTGAGTTACAATGCTCACCAATTCTTGAAAGCTATAGTTTTATTATTATTAATTTGCTATTTTGGTTACCTAAAATGTGAGCATTCATATCCCGCTCAGCAAATATTTAGCTAAAATTTAACTAAAGAACACTTTTTTTTTTTTTAATTTTAGCTACCAACTTGTTCAAAGCATTTATATCGACTTCGTATTTTAACTATTCAATTTAAAATATTAGTTTTATTTTATCCACTTTCACTACTCCCAAAGAAGAGATAAAACCAAAATAACACTTACGAACACTTACCTTAACTATTTTGAATAATCGTCGAGTTTTTTTGAGAATTTTTTTGCTATAGAACTAGCTAAATGCAACTGCTCAAGATCTAAGTAATTTTTTTTTTAATTGAATAATAGAAAAGGACAGGGGAGGAAGATCTAAGTTAATTTAGTCATTAGACGTCATCGATAAATTTATTAGGGACTGTTCTTTTACCCAAATACCAATCACAAGAATGGTTAAGCACTCATCTTCGCAAAAATAGAAAATATGAGGCTGAAGCAAGTGTAAATTTCTATTGCAGTGTCATCTTTCAATGGGAAGAGAAAAAATTGTCGTTGTATTGAGATTTAATGTAGAAGTGACATGGATAATTACAATATACAGTAGTGAGTGTGATATTTGACCTAATTTCCGGTACCTGACGATGTAGTAAGTGATTGAGAGGTTCTTCATGATCGATCTTGTCATAAGCAACTTGGCCACTTGGGTCGAAATTAAATGATATCAACTACCATTCATCAATTTTTAAGGTTTAATCCTATGTCAAATTAGTTCCTTCGTCCCGCTATGCTACATCATATTTATAAGTTGATTGTCACGTCATTAACAAGGCTAGAAGTCATAAAATGCCACCTCATATCGTACGAAAAAAAAAAAAGAAAAAAAAAAGTGATGGATAGGTGGCGATGCAGTGGCCGGCTACTTATAACATGTACAAAAAAAGAAAAAGAAAATTAGATTACGGGTCAAAATTATATTTCACGAAATGTGAAAAAAAAGAGGAAAAAGGTTGTGACCGATTGAGTTTCCCGTGATTAAGCCTTTTAACCTTATGACCCCAATTATAAGGGGAGGGAAATTAAAGGAAATAGTTATTGTGAAAATGAACTCTTGCTATAAACACTCGTGTGAAATATTAAAACATAGGAAAAAATTCACTTTACCCTCCTGAAGTTTCAGAAGTTTTTCAATTCAAATCCCAATGTTTAAAAATTGACAATGTACCCCTCTAATGTTTCAAAAATTTTCAATTCAAACTCTTTGTTACTAATTTTCATTTAATTAGATGGAAATCATCCCACGTGCGTCTCACGTGAGATTTTGATGCCAACTATTTCAATTTTGCCTTCATTAAAACTTATGAAATTACGTAATTACCCTCATTAAAATCTATGAAATTGAAAGTAATTACATAATTTCATAGGTTTTAATGATGACAAAATTGGAATGAAGGGCATCAAAATTTTATGTGAGATGCATGTTGGATGATTTCCGTCCAATTAGACGAAAATTAGTAAGGAAGGGTATGAATTAAAATTTTTTGAAACATTAAAGAGTACATTGAAATTTTTAAACATTGAGATTTAAATTAAAAAATCTCTAAAACTTAAGGGGATAAAGTGAATTTAACTCCAAAACATAATTAACTAAGTCTCGCACTCACAAACAATTTCCATGCCTAATGGAAGAACAATATTTTTTTTCATTCAAGGTCAAACACATAATCAAGGATTAAAATAATTAGGTCGATACTCTAGCATGCCTTTATTATATTATTATTAGCTTCCCCAACTTTAAAGGGTCACAGTGTCACACCTACACAACACTCCATGTGAACATAAATAGTGCTTTCTCCAGCCGAAAAAATTGTCGTGCGAAAGGCAAACTTTACTTCTACAGCTTACTTCACGTGGATTAATTAATAGATATGCAGGACCACTCCAGACCAATCTCACGTGAGAAACGTTGGCATTTGCCGCCGCGCTGCGCACCTTACGCTTTTGGGACATGTTTCATAACCGACCAAAATGGCTTATCGCTTCGTGCGGAGGCCCCAAATCTGTTTGGCACGTCCTGGCTAATGGTGTTTGGTTTGCAAGCTACTTTGTACTAAAAGAAGAGAAAAAAAAAAGCTGTTTCAAGCACTAAGCGAAGCCACTTTTAGAGTAATTGAAGCTCGAACATACAACTCCAAGCATCACGTGGAAGCTCAAACAAAATGTGGTTTGAGTTTTTTTAGACAAGTATAGGAAAGGTATGCGAGAGAGGGGCTTGTTTGGGAAGCCCATTCTTCCCGACTTATCTCAATTTTGTTTCTCTTTTTTCAGGTTGATTTGATAGTACTAACACAACTCAACTCAAAATATTTCAATTTTACTCAAAAAATTTTAACCCAACTAATAAAAAAATTTTAAAATCAAGAAAATAAAAATTAAAAAATTAAAAAAAAAAAAATCAACAAAATTAGGAATGGTAACCGGACCACTCCTAAGAGTCTCGGGGTGGCCGATCTATCCCCCAAACCAGCGCGCCACCCCAGACACCTTGGGGGTGGCTTGGCCACCCCTATGGTGATTCAAAATCACCCCATTTTATATATAGATATATTTTAATTTGATTTATTGTTGTTATATATTATATTCTTCAAACAATCTAAACATAATCTCAACTCTTTTTTTTTTTTTTTTTTTTCTCTCTCGATATTCACAATTTTAAGTTCAATTGAATAAAATAGATAAGAATCGTATAGAAACATAAATGGTAAGAAAGTACTCTTTCAAATTTGACCAGAGCATAGCTTAACCCATGTCCATCGTAACATCATTTAATAGAATTGAGAATTTTCATTTAAAAAGTCAAACTATCACCTTAAAATATGTCCCACCACTTTGAAAAAAATTTCGGCTGCGATCAGTGTGGTTGAGGTCAATAACATTTTACCTAACTGCCTATGTCGTAGAATATAAGGGTATAGTAATGTCTGGGACGTGGGCAGTGGGCTATAGTACTATTTCATTTACTTTGTCATAAATTGCTCCTCCTTTTTCTACTTCATAATTGTTCTTCAGAAAGTTTGCTCGTAGACTGTCGTTTGTCATGTGTACGTCTTCTTTTCCTTCCAAGTAGATTTTTTCTTTCTTTTTTTAAACATATCATACTCATTCATTGATAAAAGTTACGAGCCTAAAGCTCTTACAAATAGAGCAAAAAACTCTAAAATAAACCGTAGCCGAATCCAAAGATATAGTCATCAACAACAGACCAAATCAACCAAAACACAGCATCCGCTAACTTATGACTAAATATCAGGTTGAAAACTCAGATCTGCATCAAACATACACCATCTAATGCATAGGTAGCACTTATTCCTTGGCCTTGAGAGCAAAACCCACAAGCCGATACTCATCCTTCTCGACTCGAAAGCCAGGATAAATTTCACATCCACAACCCAAAGGTTTGGATCAATAATATCGAGCAGCAACCGGGCGCAACAAAGCAGGAGGAGAAAGCCTTATTACAAACATAAATAAAACCATACAGGAAAATAAAGTGAACAATAAAACTAATGCAGGAAAAGAAATTACAGCAAATAAAACCAAGTACAGGGGAACTCAAAGGAAATACAAAACAGAAAAACAACAAAACAGAAAAATAAATGCGAAAAACACTCAAAGCGGGTCACGGCAGCTGGAGGAGGCCGATCACGAGCTGGCCAGAAACCGCCGCGGAAGGTGGCACAAAAAGCTTGACGCGGGAAGGGCGCGTGAAAAGACCCGACAGCGAGCGGTGAGCAGCGAAGCGAGCATGGAGGAGATCGGCAGCACACACAAACAAACAGGGAGGGGGAAAGTTTGAGTGAAAATCCCCAAAAGCAGTACCCACCGAGAGAGAACACAAGCACAACATAACAGAAAACACCAAAGACAGAAACAAACATAATACAAAAATCGAGAAGCAAGAAAGGGAGGAGGGATGCAGGCAACGGGCATCCCTCCTCCCCTGAGGCGGCAGCACTCTGGAGGGGGGCTTAGGGTTTCACAAGGCTTAGGATTTCTCGAATTTCTGTCAATTTTTTTCTTCTTTCTGTGGCCTACGGGAAGAATAAGACGTAGTTTGTGGTTGGATTTGCTAAAAACATGTAAATGACCAATTAAAATGACTTTGTTGTTGTTGTTGCATATTCATAATGCATTCTTTATGCTTACAATCAAGTATAAAAATGGAGTCTCTTGGCCCTTTCTGCCGCAGCATCCCACCTTTTTTTCAATGTGGTAGATTTGTTCCTTCCTATCCAGAATAAGAGACAACCTGCAATTAAAAAAACAACATTAATTAGGTACATAACCAAACGACATTGAGTAAGAAAATGTATAATAAACATATAGGACAGATTTATGACCAGTTAAGATGTGCATTTTTGTCACCCATTAGCTGTTAAGCATGCATGCATGTTCGTGTCCATAAAATAAATTAAAGGACCTTAAATGCAAATCTATCGGAATGCGAATAAAGGTCGGTGATACTCTAAAATTTTCAGTCAGTGGGGGACGGGTATATATTATAATAGTAAAATAATTTAGAATAATTTTAACAAATTCAAGTTTTAAGTACCGTTAAAGTATGTTGGATTGAGTGGCCGGCAATTCGTTTTATTCAATTCATTCATCCAAAATGAACGTTTTGGATTGTCACATAAGCATTCAAAAATGCTAAAAAAAAATCAAAATAAGTTTTAGAAGTGGTTGATCCTTAAGATGTTTGGTCATTCCAAATGTGTGGTTAGCATGGGCCGACCACCCTTTCACACCAAAGAAAATAATCAATCACCTAAAAGAGAAAAATTTTAATGGTGACCAATCCCTCTAAGCTAGAGTGAGAGTGTAGCGAACAATCCCAACTACTTTTTAGGGAGTGACCATCTATTATGATAGAGATATGGGGGGTGAGCAAATCACGCAAACCACCTTTTCAAAAGGTGAAGAGTGGCTGGCTACTCTCTCAAGAAACCCAACAACCTTAGAATGTCTCCAGGCTAGCTCCAGCAAAATTAGGCAAAATCATTATCAAAAAAGTACAAATTTTTACTTTAGTTACTCATTTTTGTATACACACTCTAGCAATTCTTTATTCTACTATTTATTTTCTTTAAATATTATTTTGTGTGGAAGAGAGTGTGAATTGTGAAAGAAAGAGGAGGAGGAGGAGAGAGAGAGAGAGAGAGAGAGTAAAAGAGAGAAAAAATAATAATAAAAGTTTATAGTGTGAATAATGAATAGACTAATCAGCCAATTTATTGTTCACACTATATGAAAAAAGAGTTAAGTTATCTATTATGCTGAAGACGAGAAAACACCCATAATTGTCAGATTTAACTATTCTTTTAGAGATGCTCTTAAGAGATAGCTTGACCGTCCTTAATTTCTTTTAATATTTTTGTTATTCGGTCTCCAATCGACTCTCATGCGATCAAATGCATACTCTCTAACGTAGTATTAAAAATCACAATTTAATGATGATTTTCACTGTTAAATTAAAGTATATGCATATGATTCTCATAGCATTTCACTTTATAATACTTATGTAGTTTAATTCAAATTGTTTTTTTTTTTGAAAAAAAACTTGTATTAAAAGAGTTGCAAAAAGTCTCGGGTGTGTTTGTTAAAGGGTTTTGGTCCGATAATGTAACAAAAATTGATTGATGAAAAAAAAAAAAAAAGTTTTGTAGTTATTTTTTTAATTTGAATAGTAATAAAAAATGATTGATGTGATATAAAAAAATAAGAGAATATTGAAAAAGTAAGATAAATAGTATTGAAACCAAAATCGTTTAGCAGACGGCCTTCAATGTTGTTATGAGCTATCATTAAGCGATCAAATCAACCGATAGCCATGCAAAAGCTTCACTGGGGACTATAAATTAAATTTAACTATTATTGGTATTTAGCCTTGGTAGTTATTGGGGCGGTTTGATATTGGACTTTGTTTGTTTATGAAATTGTAGCAATATTTGATTGTATGAAGAAAAAATTAAGAATGTTTAGTATAATTTTTTTTTTTTTGTAGTAATTTTTTTGTTTAAATAAGTGATTAATATAATATAAAAGATAAGATTATAAGAAGTTGAGAATTGAATTTGAAATGAATAGGATAGAGCTCCTCTTTTTGTTTTTTGTTTTCAATTATAGAAATGTGGCCACCGTGGAAAAGATAAGCCTTTGAAACCAGAACCCCTATGCAGCCACCTAACCCCCTATGCATTGCACCGTTCACTGAATTCTGAAAACCCATGTCTAACTCCCGTAACCAAGACGCAACAGCCTATATCACTCGGGGATATGTACTTCTTGGCTGAAACATTTGTCTTTGCATTGATTGAGGGCTTGAAAACAAAGCAGATATATAAATATTGAAAGAGATAGATGCCTCAAATGACGAGATAGAAATTGGCCCCCCTAATCTCGACTTATTAATGCATCTAATTAATTAGCACTCAAAACAATGTGACTCACAGCCTTGTTTATTAAAGTATATCACATTCTCACATACCAATCAAGGTTCTAAGAAATAGTTGTAGGATTGTCCATCAATTTTTTTTTTAAGTTTTGGCTTGAATCTTATTCAATGGTTTAAAAACTACCACGTGTCTCACTAATTAAAAAATAATAAAGTATTATTTAAATATTTTTTAAAAAATATAAAACAAAATAATAAAAATATATGGGATAGTCAGCCACCCCATTTTTGCCATAAGGGGTGGCTGGCCACTCAGGTATGGGGGTGGCCGACCCCCAAGGACCGGTTGAGGGTGGCTTCTAGGGGGTGGTTCGGCCACCCCCAATGGCCAAACTCAAAAATATTTTATTTTTAAAATTTTTGGATTTTGTCCAACATCAAAACATTCTCACTTTTATATCACATCATTTACTTTTTATTACTATTCAAATAAAAAAATCACTACAAAACAAAATTTTTATACTTTTCAATACCACTTTTTCACTTTCATATATCAATCATTATTTTCTTGTTTTAATTTTTTTTAACTATGAACATTGCTGTGTAATGTTGTTGTTTGCACTTTGCCAAACATCACCTCTATTTCTTTCTTTGTGATAATTCAGTAGTTGTTCAAGGGAAAGAGTTTTTAATCTTTCATCACACCCATGAAAGCAACATGGCCCTGGGATGATTTAATGCCCTAATTTGTCACATAACTTCCAAATTAGAGGGATAAGTCTAATATTATCCATCTTTCCAACCCCCACCTTCCCATCCAGGAGTGTGATTGTGCTGAAACTTGAAACTACTATTTTACTTTTCTTGCATACTACGCCAAATCTTAATTAAATGATTACATTAACTATTTTTTATAAATTAAACTTCATTCATTAAAAAAAGATGTTAAACTATTAAATAATTAATACTGTCCTTTTGAACTTTTAGTAATCAAGAGGAAAACAGAAAGGTGTTGGTGCACCATTGATGTAAGTCGTTCTTCACGTACAGAATTAATCCAACAACCCAAGAAAAAAATCCCAACCAAGTCAAACAATCTTGTCCTATTTAACTTGTTTGAGAAGTTACCCGAGGTGGCTTCGAGGGTGCATGTCAAAAAGAAAAAAAGAAAAAGATTTCGGCACCTTCTTTTCATAGACAAAACAAGGTAGTTTAATTCCATGAGTTCATCCACCTTATATTATTGAATCATGACTGTATTTGGAGCATCGACAACGAATTGCGATGGGACCTTTGATTTTAGGGTGATTTCTTAAAGGGGAATTTTCTTTATTTTGTAAAATAAGATGAATCTGATATTGTCTGGATCAACTTGCAAGTCTGGTGAATGGATTTGTGTTATTTTTGCTAATAATTAACGATGGATTAGTGTATATCAAATATTATATATGTTAAAGTATTGATTAAATGATTAAATTTACGTCTTTCTATCAGCTTAAGCTTTTGAAAAAAATTGTAATTTAGCATGGTATTAGAACTAAAAGTCTAGAGATCAAATCTTGACTCCGTCAATTTACCCCCATTTAAATTAAATATTTTATGTGTTGAGCCTCACTTATTAAAAATGAATTTAAGCCCACAAGTGAGGGAGAATGATATAATATTGATTAACTAATTAAATTTATCTCTTCATATCAGTTTAGGCTTATGAGAAAAATGGTGTGTGTATATATATATATGATTCTCTCTCGTTTAATGGTTTCAAGTTAATCTCCAAAGAATTTAGCCAACATTAGGACGGACATGGGTTTCTCCCATAATGAAAACCCTTATTTCTAATTAGTGTAAGTCGGCTTGAGTCCTTAATGTCCTGATTGCTTCTCATATAAGCAAGCTAGAGGTACAGAAAGAGAGATGGTGGTCCAAAATTCACTTCTCAAAGACAAGGAATTAGTCCAAAAATTGGGTTGGTCGTGATGGGATGCTATAATTAGCACTACTAATCTATTTGAGTTAAAAACTATGCAATGAGTTGATTGGTAGTGAACATATTTTTATCGGAATCGTGGCATATATAAAAGGTCCAAAATATGCAGATTATAGTGTCGGATTATGATCACATTATCGGCTCTAAAGTTCTTCTAGACCTTTTTAAAGTGCCAGAAAAGAGTCAAATTAGCAATGTAATGGTAAGGTTGATTATTCTTAATTAGCACAAAATCTTGATCTGTCAATTAAATAACTTTAGTTAATTGCACTTTGTGCTATTTGTTTTGCTCATAATTAATGACTGGACTTTTACTATAAACACAAGCATGCATGCATTAAACCTAAAGAAAAAAGTGTGCGATATTTGTCTTTTTGGCCAAAGCTTATGTTTTTCCACGTGTGCGATTATGCTTAATTAGGTGGTTAATTATTCTAATAATGACCAGTAATCATTGAGTCAGATGCATCTCATTTCAACACCTTAATAAGCACAGGGTAAATTAATGAACCAAAATCGTCCATTAGGATCTGTAATTCTTTTTTATGACAGATTAATGCCTTCTAATGTAATCCAAACAACTTTTGTCTGTCAAGATTCCCGTTTGTTTTCAGCCTTTTTTACAAGGAATCCACGTCATTGTTGCTTCATAGTTCATCGTCTTCATGCATTGTACCAAGATATTTACTATTAACCTATTTAAGTTAATTTCTTTTTTTTTTTTAGGGGTAAAAAAATTACTTTTGAAGGTCCATCGATCCTACAAAAAAAAAAATAAAAAAATAGAATTTTAAGTTATTTTTAAAATTTTGAAGGACTAGTACCCCAAGACCATGAGTACGTGTTTTTGCCCCCCTGTGGGGTCCTACGTCTGAAAAACAAAATATTTGCTGTGATTATATATAGGAGGTTAATCTGCTGGTGACGGTAATTAAAGATAATTGAGTGATAAGCATCATTTCAACACTTCTAATCACTTAATTACCATAGGGTAAATGAACTAATGCTTTCTAATTAAAGTATCCAAAAACACTTTTATTTTGTTTGTCAAATGACAATATTCCGTTTGTTTTTAGCCTTTTTTTTTTTTACCAAGATTACTTATCATTGTTACTTCATAGTTCATTGTCTTCATTCATGGCCCCGTTATATTTACTATTGAATTATTTTATTGTTAAAAGAAATTTTTGAAAAGTATTTTCAGTTTGTGTTTTGACAAGTACTTTCCAATGAGTAAAAATTAAAAAGTATTGTCTATAAGGTCCACATCTAAACAAATAAAGGCTCGTTTGGCAACACATTTTATACCAAATTTTTGCTTTTTTGCAAAAGAAACAAAAATGTCCATGGTTTTATTTGCCACTTAGTTCCTGAAGGAGACTTTCATTATGTATTGTCCATGGTTTTATTTGCCACTACAAGCCGAGCTGCTAGTAGCTTTTTTACTTGGATCCCCTTTCGCACCATGGAAAGGCTCTGCCTTGAATCCTATTAAGGAAAGTGTTTTTTGTTTTATTGACTTTTTTTTCCCCCATATATATAGAGCAAGAAATACTACTAAAGTGTTCATCTCTTAACATTCTCTTTGTTCCTTTGCTTTTTGTCTTCGCTTTTCTTTTTTTTTTAAAAAAAATAAGTATATGTAAATGTGTCACATAGACAATAGACAATAATCAGGGGGCACTAACATTTGGAGTTTGGGGTGCAAAAATAACAAATTTAAAAGTAAAATTCAAATTTTTTTAAAAAAAATTTAAAAACCTTTTTTAAAATTTTTGGGAGAATATGGCCCCCCCGAATAATAATGCTAGAGATTGACACTTGTTAATGATGAGTAGCATATATATATATATATATATATATATATGAGAACCCATACTATCATATCCATCCTGATAACACCTATTTTGCAGCCTCCAATTACTATGTGACACATCATCAATTTAAGAAAAATATAAAAAATAAAAGTGAAAACAATCAAACCAAATCAGAGAAAAAAAAACTCGTAGCCAGCAAAACCTAGGCCAGACCCACGATGTGGGTACAACAAGACCCACGCGGGTCTGGCCGGCGGTAAACGCTTCAAATCCCACCGGCCGTGACCCGTCTCAAAACCCGTTTTTAATGCCCCAAAACCTGTTTCTAATGCCTCAAAACCTATTTATAATGCCTAAAAGCCTGTTTATAATGCCCAAAACCTGTTTCTAATGCCTCAAAACTTGTTTTTTTGATTTAAAACTAAAACCTAGAGATAAAAGGTTAACCCTTTAGGGATTTTATCTCTCTAAAATCTAGTGTATTTTGGTCAAACTTATTTTTGTATACTTTTTATGTTTTTGCTTATGATTGGGGGCTGTAAAAGAAGTGTTATCAAGATGGTTATATATATATATATATATATATATATATATATATATGTTTCGAATCACGGGCTTTGGTGGACAACAATGACTCTTAAGTCTAACTTGGCATGAGAGCTGCGGTCCAATTGATTGTTTGACAGACATGTTTACATATAAGCATTTATTTCTGGCCCAAAAAATAATGTCATTAACCCAGTTTATTTTCTGGCCCGTTTTGGTTAAAAGAAAAAATTAGGCCTGTGAGAATATGAACATCACATAACCTAGCCCATTAAGAACCTCTTCTGGTAATATCCCGTAAAAGACCAAAGAAATGAACAGATAAACTAATGATATGTTTTATGTTTTTGTTTAGTTTAACACAATGACCATCTCCCAATCTAGATTGCTCGTGTCAATTAATTATGGTCTGCTAAGTGCTAACAAGTTTACACAAAACTCATTAATCCAATGTTATTTCTTTAGTTAAATCTTTTTTTTTTCTTTTAGGAGTTAAATCTTTAAATAAATAAACGAGTAGCATTTTTTGTGGTTGGGACAATTGAAAAGGCAATATCTTGGTTGATTACTATTTTTTGAAACAAGTTCAAAGGGGACCCCAAGTAATATTAGGTAATAGAAAAATGACATAAATTTCTTAAAAAAAAAAAAAATTTCGAAAGTTTCAGGCGGGAGCCAACTAATGATTGAGAACGACATAGACTATTTTTATAATAATAATTAGTAACGCTAATTATTCTATACCTTGTCTTGTCGGATCATTAAAGAAATAAAATGTTTTTTTTTTTTTTTTTGAAATGAGAAATAAAGTGTTTTATGATGTATAAAGCATGAGGTAGATCTCTACATTTTAATAATAATTTTCAAATATGAATTGAAATGGCTTTTCTGAATTGTTGATGCAAATGACCTAATCCTTAGAATATTCTCAGCAGCTTTCAATTGATTTTTTCTGTATAAAATTATTTTTTGCTTTTCTATTTAAATATACACCACAATAAATTCTCTTAACCTTTTCTCGTATAATTAAAATAATATTTTTTCTTTATTCTAAAAACATTTTTCTTTTCTTTCCATCTCTCTCATCTCCGTCTTCTCGCTATCAAACCACATATCTCCCCCTGACTTCTTCACTCTACCTTTCCATCTGATGAAGCTTCTTTCCTTTTTTAGTTTTTTTGGGTCTCACAGACCTTGGCCTCCAAAAGAATAAGTTCACCGGAATCTTGTTGCATAACTCACTGGAACCAAATTATTTTTGAATGCCAGTTAGTGGGTGGATGTCCCCAGTCCCACGAACCATCATCTTCAGCAAATTTCAGTGCCATCGAATACCATTGAATCTCATCGAGTGCCGGCAGTGCCGAGTCAGAGTGCTACCACTCAGTGACGGAATTAGGGGACCTGAGTAGGCCATTGCCTCACCCCCACTCCCCCCACTCCAAATTCCTGAGAAAAAATATTTTGGGTAGTAAAAAAAAAAAATTATTTAAAGCCTATTGGCCCGTGCCCAAAACAAATTTTGACCCCCAATTCCTCAGAAAAAAATAAATAAATAAATAGGTAGTAAAATATATATATAAAGCCAATTGGCCCCTCCCTTGCCCAAAATTTTTTTTGGCCACTCCCCCTCTCCCCTACTTTCCCTTCTCTTCGTATACCTGGGTCCCCAATCAAACTTTTTAATTCCATCCCTGCTACATTGCACGAGGAAAGCCCTTGTAGGCAGAGACGAAGGGAGGGGGGAACTGGCTGGGGCCATGGTCCCCCCCCCACTTCCTCAAAAGAGATATTTTAAGGTGTGAAAAAAAAAATATTATATTGGTCCCCCCAAAATAAATTGATAGGTCCCGGTCTCCCCAACTCTCCTCCACCGGTTGATTCTTACTTCTTAGATTAATCTTGGAGTTTTCTTTTGGTTAATTTTTCTATTGTTTGACTTGAAAATTTGGTTAAGAATCTGAAAAGTTGATTTTTTATTTTTTATTTTTTCCTTCATAGATTGGATGTCGGCTTAGAAACTTGGAAATTTCTGTTGCTACTTGGAAATTTCTGTGTTTTTTGTTGTTGTTATTTTCTTTTATGTATGTATGTAAATCTTGGATCTTTTCTTTGTAAAGATTTCTGGTTCTTGATTTGGTATGGCCGTATGAGAATTTTTTATGGGTTTTATTTTGATGGGTTTTTATAACTAATACCATTGAGAAATCTCTAGTTTATCTTTGAGTTTTTGTTCTACCCATTGAATTTCAAGTTTGAAATCATAATGATTAGGTCCGAATTTGGGGAAATTTTAGTAAGAAGCTAAATTCCTAAAATTAACTAGGGCTTTTGTGTGTAGTTAATTTCTATGCATGATTTAAGATCTGGGTTGTTGGATTAATGGGTTTAAAGCTTTAATTTCTCTATTGTTTATAGTATGGACATAAACCCTAATTTGTATAGTATGAATTAAATTATGGCTTTTGATATGTGAACACTAGGATTGCTAATTGGATGTGTTAATTACATTTAAAGCGTTAATTAACTCTAAACTTTCATCAGTTCAATGGAAATTGATGCCCATGAGGTTTAAGTGCTAATATGTTATATTATAGTCATATTGATTATTGTATGTGAATATGAGTATTATAAATTTGGGGTAAGTTGCTAGATCAATGGAATAGGAAGAGAATAATAATTATAGGGTTAAAGTGTAATGTTTAACTTAGAGTCTATGTGATGATTATATTATTCATGTGAGTTTGTTCATTGTTAACCTACACATATTTTTTCTTTATTTTCTAAAGACTCAAAATGATCATGTAAATTTATTTGTAGATGATGAGAAAATTAAATACAATACTTGACTATTTTAAAAGAAAAAATGCATAAAGTTTATTGGAGTTTGATCTTGGATTGTATGTCACTTATGAGAATATCATGTTAATCAATGAGGTGCAAAATAACTCAATGCAGGTCGCACTTTTTGAGGTTAGTACTCTAAGCTCAATTTCTAATCTAAGTGGTCTTGTAATTTGGATATTATGGTTATTAAATATTGAGAATATTGTTTGTTAGAATTTAAACATTTAATTGGAGAGTATGACACATTCTAAGCTCAATTCCTCATTGTATTTAAGTACCAATGATTAAAAAAAAAAAAAATTGCTTTGATTCCCTCCCATAAAACTTCCTGGCTCCATCCTTGTTGCAGAGATGATTGAGTACTTTTGCTGTTCATTTGGTGAGGTGTGAGAGAGAGAAAGAGAGGTGAGTGAGAGAGAGACGTGAGACGTGAGACGTGAGACGTGAGATATGAGAGGAGATAGGAGAAAGAGTGTGACGCTTTTTAGGATTATAATAATTTGTTGAATCGCTTGCATTGTAGTGATCCTAATGTCAAAGAGAGATTGATGGAGTCTGTTAGAGGTGACATTTTATGATTTTATTGACATTTTCTTTAAACTAATAGAAAGAAACTACATATAAGAATTCTATTGTGAAAGATCTAAATCGCGAATCCGAGTAAAAAGGGAGATGAGGATAAGCTCAGAGACTTGATTGGAGCATTGGCGGAGGATGCATCCTTACTTTCTTTTGATTCAATGCAATCATCTGAACCTCCTATTTGGGGCGAGATAATTGGAGGAAAGGATTAAAGAGTTATTATTATTATTTTTTTTTGTTATAAAGTTTATTTTAAGCCAATTGGAAAAATGTTACAATTTGAACAATTGGCAGAAATTTTAGCAAAACCACGTGGCAGCTTGAACAATTTCTAAACATACGATAATTGAAGAGAGTCACGCCATCACTTACGGAGGAAAAGAAACCGAATGGTCCGTTGAACCAATGGGATTGTTTGGCATTGGACTTTGTTTGTTTAGTGGCATAGATCTATAGCAAGATTTGATTAACGTGAAGAAAAAAAAAAAGTGTTTGATATGAAAAAGTAAAATTTTTTTATTTCGTAATGATTTTTTTTATTAAAATAATAATAATAACTTATTAATGTAATATAAAAAGTAAAATTGTTAAGAGTTGAGTTTTTTTTTTTTTTTTTTTTTTTTGGACATGATCGTACCTAGTGAGCTTTGTTTCACATTACCCAATTGAGGTACCTGTCGCTGTTGGTGAGTTCCCAAGAGTTGAATTTAAGATAATAGTAATGAACATTTTTTGGTTGGCAAACAAACCCAATATGAAAAATGAACCGCGAAACGCCGTCAAATGATTTAGGTTTCCGTTATAGACCTGGGACACGGAAACACACGGTACGATTAGGTGCCTCCTGTTCGAAATATTTTAAGCGTTTGATCGACGGTGTCCATGTCAATTGACATGCGTCTGACACCTTTCCATTTATAAGTATTCATTTTATTTATTTTTCATTGTTTTATATTTTTTGTAATTCAGTGCCAAATATTTCAAGTAATCTTGTAATCAGCCAATTTACGTAGCCAAAATATTCGAGTAAGATGATAGTAAAAGGGCCAATGATTGTTAGGAGGGATGGAACATTCATAAATAAGGATTAAAAAAATAAAATACAAAAGGTCATAGCTTTTTCGGTCAAATCAAATATAAACCAAATTCACACTTTCTAAAACTTGGCTAGAGTGGTGAATATGAAATTGATGCTTCTTTTGTTTTATTTTATTTTATTTACTCTTTATAAATATTATAAATGCAATCTTCTATTGTCTCTTCTTTGGTTGTAAAAGACAAGAAAATTCCTTTAAAAAAAAAATGACAAGAAAATTTTAAAGATAATTTTTTTTTTTTAAAAAAAAAATTTGAAGATACCCAAAGATATACCAACAAGTTTTGTAGATAAAATCCCTTGTTATCATATCGTATCAAATATTAATCACTAAACTTTAGGAATTATCCATATTTTATCATCTATTATTATTATTATTATTTCATTAAATACAAAAAAAAAAAAACCATCAAAAGTACAAAAAAAACAAAATTTATAGAATAGTCTCATTTGCTAGGACCAATATCTCATTGATCGAACAAAACCAAACCATCAAGGATGGTGGTTCAATGACTTATTATCTACGCCTCTCTTATGCGGCTCTCAACAAATAGGTACTACTATGGTCACATCCAGATAAGCCTACCATTTTTGCTAAAAAAAAAAAAAAAAAAGAACAAAACCAAACAAAACCAAACCCCAACGTGACTCACCAAACACAGAGAGCGCGTGGCGCATGCTCACCCAATAAACAAACGCCGTAACATAATAGCAATTGCATAGTGAAGCCCTCACTTTCTGCTCTCAGAGCCGTCGCTACCACACTCTGCGACTGCACGGAGAAATGCGAAAGGCTTGCCTTTTGATATAATCGCTGGAGATCCCAACCGATTGATCGTCGCGAAACTTTGAGATCGAGCGCGAAGACGACGTAGGGTTCCCGACGAGGACTTCTTTTTCTTTCGCTCTTTATTTTTCCAAGGGTTTTTTTTTGTTTGTCCTTCTCCTCGCAATGGCTTCGGAGGACGTGAAGACGAGCGAATCGGCGGTGTCGACGATCGTGAATCTGGCGGAAGAGGCGAAGCTGGCGAGAGAGGGCGTGAGGGCTCAGAGCTACGCTTTCAGTATTTGCAAGTCTCTGTTCGCGGGTGGAGTTGCCGGAGCAGTGTGAGTTGTATTTTCCTTTGCCTTTTCTTTCATATGATATCTTTTTTAAAAATGGAATTTCTTTTGTGGTCTGTTTGTTTACTGAAAAAATCAAAGTTACGTATTTATTTATTTATTCATTAGATACTCATTTATGTACTCATTTGACTATGGAAATAGTAATCCCTGGTAAAGTTTCCCTGGCACTTTTCCTTGTTTTCTTTGTTTTTGGACATTTTGGTTGCTGTGAGAGGGTGTGTGATCAAAATTTAAAAATTGAACCTTTAATGTCTGGTTGTTGCAAGAGAAAAAAGGAAAAGAAAAGAGACTTTTTTTTTTCCTCCCATTAGAAGCCTCGTATGATAGGAACTAGAATGAAGTAGGAGAATTAACTGAATCTAAGATTTTGATTGGTTACTGAGAATGTGGGAGAAGAAATAAACGAGGATTGAATCTTAGTTGTTGTTGTCATATTGGACCTCAGAGAGAAAGGAGCCTGTTAGGCTCATACAACTATCCTATAATTTATATAAAGCATATGAAATAAGGTCTACTAGTCTCTGCTTTGTTGCTATGTGGTTGTCATTTTTCTTGTCTTTACGAAGTAATTGACTGTTTGCTTGAAGACTTGAAATTTTTGTGTTGTGAATGTGTTTATTGCTAGAGTTAAGCATGTGTTAAGTAGTTGTTTTCATCAATTGTATACATGATGGCTTGGAAAATTTATATAGTGTACTGAAATGATGCAATCTACATGTTTGACTTTTTAGAATATGAATCTTTTATACCAAATAAACAGTGAAGGGAAAATTTTGTTAAGGATTTTGTTACCCACTCTGTAAATTTGGTTGCTTTCTAACTTTTCCATAGGAAGTGACCCGAAAACTGTGTTTCCTACAGGGCGGAGGATTAATTATTCAACTTTTATAAAATTGAGCTGCCTTGGCAGACTATAGCATCACTAAGTTTTAATTTGCTGCAGTGTAAATTTCTAGTACTAGTTTATATTGTTCTTATTGGCATTTCTGATTGGTAACTACAAGAACATGCTATGCATTCCTTTCCAATTCCTGTATCCGTGGTACTGCCTTTTTTATTTTACAGACCGAAAAGTTTTCATGTCTATGCAGGTCACGCACAGCCGTTGCTCCTTTGGAAAGGTTGAAAATATTGCTACAGGTTGGTTTATATTCAGTTATTCAAGCTTGTTTACAAATGCACAGACACACTGATAAATATCAAATCAATGATGCGTTAATTAGCTCTGGCAATATACAGGTCCAGAATCCCCATAACATAAAATACAATGGAACAATGCAAGGCTTGAAATACATATGGAGAACTGAGGGTTTTCGTGGAATGTTCAAAGGAAATGGTACTAACTGTGCACGTATTGTACCAAACTCTGCGATCAAGTTCTTCAGCTATGAGCACGCTTCAAAGTAAAGTTTTCTGCACAAACTCTATGTTGAATTGATTACCTTGGTATGTAGTTTATGATTTTGATTGTGTTATTGGCTTTTGGTTTGGGGCCCAGTTTTTAAAATTTTATTTTGTATTGTTGGCAAAATGGGTGAAACATAGATTCTTTAGCCAAACTGAATTTGTTAGGAAGCATGGTCTGTTGAGTTTGGTTGATGGTGCTGTTGATTGTGAACATGTAGCTGTCATAAGTTGCTGGTTATATTCGCTATGCCAAATCACATCAAACTATTTGAAATAATGATAACATGAGATGAACTATACTACCATTTCAGTTTTAATGATGAGTCAGAGTAATATAATCATGAGCATGTTTAAACCTTTTCTCATTAATGTATGTCTGGGAAAGAAGAGAGAGTCATGCTTCCACCTATCTACTGTACGTAACTATTTTAGTTATGTATACTTTGTTGTATTAGTGGAGACAATTGATTAATATTTTTGCCTTATTATTATCTGACAGGAGAATCTTGCATCTATATCAGCAGCAAACTGGCAATGGTATGTCCACTAATACAATATTTTTTTACTTATCAAAAAAAAAAAAACTGGCAATGGTATGTCCATCTTTGCCATCATTTTTGTCAACCTGATGGGTTATTAATTGTTTATCCCTAAACTAGACACATTGGGAGACTTTGTTTTAACATAATGATTTGTCTCCCCTTTCTTTTTGTCGGGTGGCCGAGTGCCTGGTAAAAGAACTATGAGATGGGTCCTCTTCACTTCTTCATGGTCATGTAATAAATCAATAAAGAAAATTAAGGCATAAAAGAAATCCCGTTTAGCATCATTTTAAATTTTATAATGCATTGGCTTACTAAATGTGAGAAGTGCTTCAGAGCTGTTGCCTGCAAGGGCTTCTAAAACTGCGTACTTTGTTATGGCTTAGCTGTGAATTATACTTTAGACATATTATGTGTAAATTACGCCAGGATAAATTTTATCAAATAATAATAATAATAATTATGCCAGGATAAATGAAGAATGAAACCGGTTGTTCTCTCTTTTTTTTTCCTCTGCTTATATTGTTTGGTTTTTTTTTTGGCTCTTTTGGTTTTTCATCTTTCACTTGCAAAGTGCTCTGGAACCTCTGCTGCTGCTTTGCTGTAATTAAAATTTTCTAATTGCTAAACTAGTTTTATGAGTCTTTTCTGGTATCATTTACGTTGACATGGTTGTTCATGCTTTGTCGTCTAGTGTTGCTGCTTTCAATTTACCTGTGCAATTTTAGCAATTTTCATGTTGCCTAATTGGTTAAGTTACCATGTGATGTGCATTGCTACTACACAACATTTGGGTTATTTTTTGCCACATTTTAATTAGGTTAAATTAGGTCATGTCAATGTTTTTATCTCAAATAGATGGTAATAGAACTCGTGTTTCCTTTTTATACTGTCATGAGTCTTTTATGTGTCCACCTTTACTAAATGTATTGAGACAGCTTGCTTTCCATATGCTTCTAATATTAGAAATTGGAACTGATGAATTTATCCTTACAGCTTACACATGAACTTCATTAGTAAGGCATGATTGTAAACTAACTCAGATGAACTTCATTTTGTGTGTCCTAGGATTCAGAAATGGATAGATGGCACTTGATGGAGGACATATGAGTTATCTAATGCACTTTCTTGTTATTCCTGCAGAAGATGCTGAGCTCACTCCTCTTTTGCGTCTTGGGGCTGGGGCATTTGCTGGAATAATGGGCATGTCTGCAACTTACCCAATGGACATGGTACGAGGCAGGCTAACTGTACAGGTACTTGGTCTTCTAACCCCAATCCATTTTATTTTTGTCTATCTCTAAGATGGAAGCTGCTAGGATCATCAATATCTATACTAAGCGGCAAAAAGAGATTTACAGCTGTGGTTTAGTTCTTTAGAGGAAATTTTTTGTTAGTTTATTTATCAAGATAAATGGAAATTCATTTCATTTAAGGTACCCTTCTTTTGGTGATTAGTAGGGATTATGGTATCATGCATAGGTAATTAGCATTTAAGTATCAAATTTTTCATGGGTCTTATATTTGCAGACAGATAAGTCTCCTTACCGGTACAGAGGAATTTTACATGCTCTATCAACTGTGTTGCGGGAAGAAGGCCCACGGGCTTTGTACAAGGGCTGGGTTCCTTCTGTTATTGGAGTTGTAAGTATTTTTTCGTTCATATTTTGGGCTGTTACTTTGGACCAGATAACTACAACCAGGATGACTGCATATACTTGTTCTTGATCCTTGAGGATAGAACCAGCAAAAAGAAAAACCAAAATGTCTGCCGGTTTAATAATATCTTCATCTACTACTTGGCTACAGTCCTGGTTGACTTGACAATTGTGTAAACATTATACTTGTGGAGATTTTTGCCTCTACCAATGATTGTATTATATTTTCTTCAAAAGAAAAATATTGGCTGAAGAAACTTTTGGCCTTAACATGAACAAGTATACCTTGAGTTTGGTTATCTTGATTGATTACTATTTTAGCTTTCTAATAGGGCCTCGTATCTTCTAAATCTCAAAGTTATCAACAGTTCCCCCAACTGTTTTCCTATTCTTTTGTTTTTGTTTTTTGTTTTTTGTTTTTTGTTTTTTTTCTTTTGGGGGGTATGGATTTTTGTATTGAGTTGT
This sequence comes from Corylus avellana, assembly GCF_901000735.1. Lineage (NCBI taxonomy): Eukaryota > Viridiplantae > Streptophyta > Magnoliopsida > Fagales > Betulaceae > Corylus > Corylus avellana. The sequence goes on along the minus strand of NC_081547.1, from coordinate 5,497,624 downwards.
TATTTATGGGATAATTGTCAAAACTCACTCTGGTCTAGATTTTCTTCGGCTGTTGAGAGGTGACCGGGGAAGATGAAATTTAATGAAGGGAGAGGAAATTCAAATATTGGATACATATTCTTGTTCCCTTCGCTGCTTGTGCTTAATACTAACTAATCATATTCTTTTTAGTGCTTTTAATTTATATTTCCAGATTTTTGTGTAACCTTGGGAAGATACTTTCTCTAAACACGATATGCGGTTATGTTTGCAGATTCCTTATGCGGGTCTCAACTTTGGTGTGTATGAATCTTTAAAGGCTTGGTTGATTAAAACTAAACCGTATGGACTAGTTAGTGATGACTCTGAGTTGAGTGTGCCAACAAAGCTTGCATGTGGGGCTGCTGCTGGAACTGTTGGACAAACTGTTGCTTATCCTCTTGATGTTATACGTCGACGAATGCAGATGTTGGGATGGAATAATGCTGCCTCTGTTGTCACTGGTGATGGGAGGAGCAAGGTCCAACTCGAATATACCGGTATGATTGACGTATTCAGGAAAACTGTTCGGCATGAGGGCTTTGGGGCATTGTACAAGGGTTTGATCCCCAATTCTGTGAAGGTCAGTCTCCTATTACCTGCGATCTATGTTTTAAGAAATTTTGGAATAACCTTAGGTCAAACTGGTTTGACACTTTCAAGTAGAACTCTGGATCACCAAATCGAAATGTTAACTCACCTGGCTAATTGGTCACTATTCCTGACACTGAATGATTGTGGCACTACAAAAATGGAGAAATATCGAGATTCAGGACTAAAAATCCACTTGCCAGAAGGGAGGGAAAAGAGAGACTCTAAATCCTCCTAGAAATTTCTGTGTCGTCGTGAACTTTTATTTGGCTGGCAAGCCAAGTATCCATCGTGTATGGGTTATGCATAAAAATAATGGGTTGTTTTAGAGGTTTTGAACTGTTTGATAGGGTTTTAGAGATTTAGAGTTTGGGTGCTCCGGAAATTCCTCAAATTTTTTTTTTTTTTTTGACATGTTCGCACAAGAGTGGGGAATAGGGATTCGAACTAGTGACCTCCACTTTATAAAGTGTGGTCCTAGCCGATTGAGCTACTTCTTGGGGACAAAACCTTCTAGTCTTACAGATTGTGGCCCATGGGATGCCCAACATAATGTGCATCTAGATGTGGGCCCTGAAGTGCCAGGATATATACCTTTTATGGAGGCATTTATTCTTTGTAGCCTCGAATTTGGGTCCTAGTACTCGTAGAGTAGTTGTGTAAAACTTTATGATTAATGTTTAGAGTTCAAAGTGAAAGGCGTTTTAATGTTGAGGTCAGTCGTTGTGCCTCAAACTGTAATAGTATAATAGTATGGATATCAGAACGATAGGTAAGTGAGAATTTTATTAGAATAAGGATTAAAATCTGATATGTTAATTTGAGGTAGCCAGGCCTCCAATACGATAGCACCAAGCAAAGAAGGTTTTCCATGTCATTCTCAGCCTCTCGGACTCTTTAAATAGACTTCAGAACAAATCCCCTTACAAACTGGACCTGACTTCTGAATTTAAACATCCCACAACAATGGGCTTTGATTAATCAAAAAATTGAATTTAAATGGCCTAAAAGTTGTGTGTTGACCAACAGTAACTGGTAGTGAACGGGGCCCAACTCTTCAAAATTCGTTTAGGTCAATTTAAATGTGCCTGTCCACATGGCATGCGTCACTCATGCAATGAGCCACGCCCCCAGCAGTTCATTTCTCTTTGATGCCACCTATCTTTTCCACACGTCCATCATTCAGCCATGTTTTGAAAACCCTAATTGATCCCAGCCGTTGATCTTTCCTTCAACTGATCTAAACTGATATTGTAAAGGAAAGATCAACAGCTGGGATCAATTAGGGTTTTCAAATCACGGTTGAGTGATGGACGCGTGGCAAGGGTATGTGGGCGTCAAAAGAGAAATTAAATGTTGGGGGCGTAGCTCACTACATGAGTGATGCAGCTTTTTATAACCAGGACCCGCGTCACCTACCTTTCCCATGTGTCCATCATTCAACCATGCTTTGAAAACCCTAATTGATCCCAACAGTTGGTCTCCACCGGCTCCCTTTGCAGGGGTGGAGGGTAGATATCTATTCCCTTCTTTTTTGTTTTTGTTGCCATAATTGCTTATATATGATATGGTGATATGGATCTTGATACATGTGGCATATTTTATTGATCTGATGTGGACAAAATGACAGTGGCAGATTCTTTGTTACAAAAATTTTACAGATTGAACTTATTTGTTATAGGGCAAAATCTCAGCCCCTTATTGTTGAAATTAAAAACTTGGATCCTTATTTGTCATAGGTGTAAAACCCAGACCCTTATGGGACAATTACCCAATTTCTCTAAAATTTGGTTTCACCTTGAGGCTTGGATTTCTTCCAATTTCCCTTTTTGCTGTCTCCTCAGATGTGCCATAAACTTTTTGCCTTTCAAATCAAGTTATTTAAATGTTGCTGATAAAGATTCAAATCTTTTAGTTGGTTTATCAAATTGATATTCACTTATTAAGCTTAATGAACATATCTTTCTCCGCATTAGGGCATTGTTTGATGTGCTGTCTATCTTGTTCAGGTAGTTCCATCTATAGCAATTGCATTTGTGACGTACGAGACGTTGAAGGACATTATGGGAGTTGAGATCAAAATCTCTGACTGAAGTGTGGGGAACTTCGTGATAATTATTGAACAATTGTGCTATTTTTGTAGGCAAGGGGGGTAGAGAGAGGTAAACTAGGGATAATTTATTCCTTCTGGTTTCTCCAAGAATGAGTTAGAAGCACGTTTGAGCCTGTGTTTATATATTGTTTTCCCTTGTTTTCGGTTTTCCTATCAATGTTTCCTTATGAACATGCTGTAGCTTTCAGCTTCTCATTGATATTCTGTGTCAATAAATGTTTCGACAATGCAATAACGCATTTGCATGCCTTTCTAGCAGAGCTAAGAAAGCTTTTTCTGAGTATATTTGCTGTGATATGTGTTCCTGAACTCCCTCTCTCCCAGTAAATCAGTTGTTTAATTAGAGATGGAGATGATTCATGAATATAGATGCTAACTTTTCAAGCATGGAGAGATGGAAATGAATAATGCTGATGAATAATGTTGTTAACTTAAAAAAGGCAATTTAACAAGAAAAATGAAAAACAAAAGAACTTAATAGTCAATTATGAGAACACGATATGAATAGAAAAAATTATCAAGATATTAATAAGAAAAATGCAATATATTGAATTACATTTCTCTCTGTCTTGGCGATCTTCTCTTGATTCTTGGTATGCATTTTCTTTTACATTCTTCTGCCATGCCTGGTAAGAGGAAGGCATTATCAAAATCTTGATATTAAATAACAAGAAAAATGCAGCTTTCGTTGTTTATATAATCTTCGTAAAAGACGTAAAAAATTGTACCTGGAATCACGTATAGTTGTCTGCATCCTATTCCTTGGTGTTCGCCGCATGAGCTTGACTCCATTTATTTTGCTCCTTTTGCTTTGTAATCCTGATATGCAAGCTTTAGCTTCATCGTCTTCTGCACTTTTCCTTCCGATCTCCACGTAATGTAAGCCTTCTTCCTCCGATGAAGAGATTGATGAAAGAAACACGATAAGGAGGTTCAGCGCAGGCAGAAAAGACGCGTTCCAATCATCATTTACTTTCTCTTCCTGCACCATCTCAATTTCTTCATGTGTTTCCTTCGCAGGCTGTGCCATTTTTGCTATCAGCAACAACCGGAATTATGAATATGTGACGATAATGAGAAAACGTGAAAAATGCATGAAATCGTTACAATACTGTTTGGTAAAAGACGATGCAGTTCTCCATGGGAATCTGTTTGGTTGCTGAGAAAAGATGCTGAAAAGAAAATCTTGAATCATACGAATCAGGACATGAAAGATAACAGAAACTAACCTGGCGAAAACTGAAAAACCAAAGCAAGTGGCTGAATTTATGACCTCTGCACGCGTAAATGTTATTCCATAAACGATTTTTTTTTGTCTTGAATATTTCCTTTCTCACAGTTATGTAAACCGGTATTACTTATTCGTTTGTGTCCCATTTATCCCCCAAAGGGGAAAAAAAGAAAAGAAAAAAGAAGTAAACATTGGCTCAAAATGGGCGGAGCCCATGAAGGTTGAGAAACCTCTGTTGCAATGTAGAGAGCGTTAGTTGCCAATAAATTGCGGGTAATATTGTAGGAGACGAGAAACTAGCCGTGAGTAATTACCGTTAATTTAGTTAGATTGTTTGTTATTTATGGAAGTAGACAAACGACCCTGCATTTTTTTATTTCTCCCGCATTTTTTTTCTTTGTATAAATGGATGATCATAAATTGTTCCTTATATGTAGGAGTTTAGGCCGATGCGTAGGCCCATATTTGGGAAGATAAATAATTTACGTAAATATTTTTTTCATTTCATCCTACAAATTTCATAAATTAATCATTAAATTTGTGTGAGATTCACGTAAGTCCACAAATTTAATGATTAATTTGTAAAATGAGATAAATAAAATATATATATATATTTCTTGAAGATAATTTCATGGGATGTGAAGACTAGAGTATCATCTAAAATGGGCCTAAAAATTTTGATTTGAATAAGGCTCTTTGTTCCGTACGGGGTAAATTCCCTAATTCAGTTTTAGGCAAATGAGTTTGTAGTTCTGCTGTATTTGTTTATTTTGATGTTGGTTGTTGTTCCCTTTGGGGAGCGTCATTTTATTTAGGGAATTCTGAACTTTTTTTTTTTTTTTTGACATGTCTGCACAAGAGGGGAGGAGAGAGATTCGAACTTGTGACCTCCGCTTCATTAGGCGTGATCCCAGCCGATTGAGCTACCTCTTGAGGACGAGAATTCTAAACTTGAGTAGCTGTAGTGCTGTGTTTTGTTCATCAAAGCTTAATGGAATGATTTATTCATTAAAAAAAAAAAACCCCTTTATACATTAAGTTGTGCTTAATTTTCTCAAACAAATAATAATACTGATGCAAGAAGTAATATACATATATATTTTTTTCCTGAGCAGTCAAAGCAAGGTATTCCTACCTCTTTTTAAAGCTATCTTTATAATCTAATCAAAAATGCCAATTGCTTGAATCAGCTGCATGAGTCTTTTCTGCCCATCCAACTCTGTTGTCTTTGTACATATTTCTGATCTAGCAATGATCCACATGTCTGAAATTAAAGAGTGAAGCTTTTGTTGAGGCAAATGATTTGGTAACATGGAAGAAGTCTAGGAGAATTCGGATTCTGAGTCATGCCCAGAAGATGTTCTCCGCATTCTTGGACTTATTCTTGGACTCACCATTGGCTGGCTTTCTGAACTCATTCTTACACTTCGCCCACAAGCCGTCAGCTGTGGAGGTCTTATGGATCTTCCTCCTTTTGCTGTTCCTGTGAAACCAAATTAACAGGAAAATGGATAATAATGTTAACAAATAAATATCTCAGATTCTCCAGAAAGGGAAGATGGATATGAAATGTTGGCAATAATTAACTGATTTTCTAAATTATTCTGGAGAAAATAATGATGCATGCACAGTACCTGCTTGTCTGTTTGCTTTTACATCAGGAGTTTTCTTTAACAATGAGGTTTTCTTGTTCGCAGTGTCGGGTGAAGAAGCTAATGACTTGCTTTCGTTTGCGGGTGAGAAGATTGGATCATCCATCATGGGCAAATTTTCATCCCCATAAGCTGAAGCTCCTCCATCACTTCCTGATTCTGAATTATCTTTTAGGCTTGCACTTGTTCTCTCCTTCTCCTCAGTTCTATAAGCAAACATCTGAAATGGGATTTGTGATAAAGGCGGTGGATCAGAACTTCCCATGAAAGGGAGCTTCCTCAAGAGCGCCGCCTCTATCTCACAGTAATCGACCAACGGCAATGGTGGGTCTGGCTGGCTGTTATAGTCAGGATTCAATGCAAGGAACCGTTTGATATAGCGAAGAATCCTACAGATGGATGGGAAGCTCAGCCGTTGATTTGGGTCAGTATGCCAACATCTCTTTGTCAAATTGGTCAAGTATTTTGGTGAATTGAATGGAAAAAGAGGCCTCTCCCCTGCTCTAATGTTCCTGCTCATCTTGTCTCCTTGAAGATGGCTATCCTCAAAAGGAACTTTCCCAGTCAAGAGTTCAAAGCAAACCATTCCAAAACTGTACACGTCTGACTTTTCTGTGTGCTTGGAATTGGCTGTACTACTTCTTGTCTGTTCTTGCTCTTCCAGAACTTCAGGGGCATGCCAGATGAATGGGAGTGTTCCATTTTGATTTGAAGAGCTTTTTTGGCTCACACGTTTAATGGAGGACAGCCCAAACCCTGAAACCTTTGCATGCATATTACCTTCTGCTGAGATGCCTTTTGCTTTGACAAGAATGTTGGAAGGATTCAAATCTCCATGGTAGATTTTCTTTGAGTGCAGATATTCCATTCCTCTTGCAATTTGAAGCATAAGATCAACTACAACAGGAAGAGAAAATGGATTCCTCTTCCTTGGGCCAGAAATCTCTTTCATGTAGCTGGAGAGGTCTTTGTTCATGAGTTCCATAAGCAAAAAACACTCTTTCTTTTCCTCCTCGGTAAACCCACAAAGAAACTGCATTATGTTTGGGTGGGAAAGAGACAACAGTCTAGAAATCTCAGGAACAAAGGATTCAATATCCCCATGAAAGTGTCTTATGACAAAGCTCTCCCCCAACCATACGATCTCCTTGTACTGGCTGCCGCTCCCAATCCGCCGCCGCACGTGGTAGTCCTTAGACCCGACAAGGATTGAGGTTGGAAAGAGTTTCCCATCTATGTTTTTCAAAAGAAGATCACTGAGACACTTGTCATGCTTTGTGGAACCCAAAGTTTTCTTTTCCTGGAGCTTGTTTAGAAGAATCCATCTATCTTCCTTCCAAACAGTGTCAAATCGATTGCAAAAATCCTGGGTGATGAGGTACTGCTTCCCGAATTTCCACTGGAAAAGTTTCAAATCTTTATGTTCTTTTTTATATTTGTTCATGTTAAAGAGTCTCTTCTTTTGCATATCATCCTGATCCCACCCAGATAACTCTCCCGCATTCTCGATTGCTTCAATGACAATGGGAATGCAGGAAAGCAAGCTGTAGATGTGAAAGTCAATGCAGTCGGTGTTTTGATAAAGGGTAATGGCTTTAGCCCACCAATCCTTTGTTTCCAGGCACTGCCTGATATAGGCTTCTCCTTCTTTGAATATTTTGTGGAGTTCTCTCAAAGGCTGCTCAAGAACTTTCCATTTCACGTGCTTTTCTTCAAATATCAGGCTATGTCTCATCTCCTCTGCTATTGATTCGTATGCGAAGTTGAAGATATCAAGCAATAAACAGCACTGACGTGGGTTGATTTGGATATTGTCTCTGAAAACCATTAGAGCCTTCAAGCTCCCTACTACCTCTCCAATCTGACGAAATTGCTCCATCTCCCCTGATCAAACTACCCTGATGTCAAATATTCAAAACATATGAAATTCCATTGTTATTCACAAAAGATAAATCCAACCAAAAAAAAAAAAAAAAAAGAAGTTTGAAAATGATTCCCACCGTATTCTTAATTACCTACGAAAATCGAAAACTAGGTTGTACAAGGAAAACAAAATCCCACCAGATTCTCGCAATTCAAGCAGAACTTTTAGCAAATTCAGTGTAATTAAAAAAGGAATTTGTATATCTCTCTTTCCCCGGAATATTTGACCTCTATTATGAAAATTATAATAATTAAATTAAATTCCCCGGAAAATTGTGTTAATTGTTTGTTTGTTTGAAAGTATGGTTAACTGTTGTTGCGGTGGATGGTGCTGTGTTGTAGAATTACTGTTCCCGCGAGTTTCGGTGTTCTGGTTTAGAATATAGTAAAGGATCAGTTAACCGTTTTAACTAAATTTTGACAGCGTATGTCCTTGCAACTGACTACGCGTTTGGTCTTTAGTCACGAAAGAAATTGGGAAAGTGGGTGGAGTTCATCACGGATTTCAATTTTTAATACACGACATAATAAAAATTAGAAAAAAATAAATTAAAATTAATCCCAAGTTTTTTCGTAATTTCAATTTAGTTCTTGAAGTTTCAATTTCCACTATTAGTTTCTTAGATTTTACTTGTGTGCAAAAATCAAATTTTATTTTAGTTTACCGTCTAAATGATTGACAACACATCTGCCACTTAGATTGACATAACATGTCATATGTCAATATGAAGTC
>NC_081547.1:5436047-5489263 GCF_901000735.1 Corylus avellana | reverse complement strand
CGTTTGTGTCCCATTTATCCCCCAAAGGGGAAAAAAAGAAAAGAAAAAAGAAGTAAACATTGGCTCAAAATGGGCGGAGCCCATGAAGGTTGAGAAACCTCTGTTGCAATGTAGAGAGCGTTAGTTGCCAATAAATTGCGGGTAATATTGTAGGAGACGAGAAACTAGCCGTGAGTAATTACCGTTAATTTAGTTAGATTGTTTGTTATTTATGGAAGTAGACAAACGACCCTGCATTTTTTTATTTCTCCCGCATTTTTTTTCTTTGTATAAATGGATGATCATAAATTGTTCCTTATATGTAGGAGTTTAGGCCGATGCGTAGGCCCATATTTGGGAAGATAAATAATTTACGTAAATATTTTTTTCATTTCATCCTACAAATTTCATAAATTAATCATTAAATTTGTGTGAGATTCACGTAAGTCCACAAATTTAATGATTAATTTGTAAAATGAGATAAATAAAATATATATATATATTTCTTGAAGATAATTTCATGGGATGTGAAGACTAGAGTATCATCTAAAATGGGCCTAAAAATTTTGATTTGAATAAGGCTCTTTGTTCCGTACGGGGTAAATTCCCTAATTCAGTTTTAGGCAAATGAGTTTGTAGTTCTGCTGTATTTGTTTATTTTGATGTTGGTTGTTGTTCCCTTTGGGGAGCGTCATTTTATTTAGGGAATTCTGAACTTTTTTTTTTTTTTTTGACATGTCTGCACAAGAGGGGAGGAGAGAGATTCGAACTTGTGACCTCCGCTTCATTAGGCGTGATCCCAGCCGATTGAGCTACCTCTTGAGGACGAGAATTCTAAACTTGAGTAGCTGTAGTGCTGTGTTTTGTTCATCAAAGCTTAATGGAATGATTTATTCATTAAAAAAAAAAAACCCCTTTATACATTAAGTTGTGCTTAATTTTCTCAAACAAATAATAATACTGATGCAAGAAGTAATATACATATATATTTTTTTCCTGAGCAGTCAAAGCAAGGTATTCCTACCTCTTTTTAAAGCTATCTTTATAATCTAATCAAAAATGCCAATTGCTCGAATCAGCTGCATGAGTCTTTTCTGGCCATCCAACTCTGTTGTCTTTGTACATATTTCTGATCTAGCAATGATCCACATGTCTGAAATTAAAGAGTGAAGCTTTTGTTGAGGCAAATGATTTGGTAACATGGAAGAAGTCTAGGAGAATTCGGATTCTGAGCCATGCCCAGAAGATGTTCTCCGCATTCTTGGACTTATTCTTGGACTCACCATTGGCTGGCTTTCTGAACTCATTCTTACACTTCGCCCACAAGCCGTCAGCTGTGGAGGTCTTATGGATCTTCCTCCTTTTGCTGTTCCTGTGAAACCAAATTAACAGGAAAATGGATAATAATGTTAACAAATAAATATCTCAGATTCTCCAGAAAGGGAAGATGGATATGAAATGTTGGCAATAATTAACTGATTTTCTAAATTATTCTGGAGAAAATAATGATGCATGCACAGTACCTGCTTGTCTGTTTGCTTTTACATCAGGAGTTTTCTTTAACAATGAGGTTTTCTTGTTCGCAGTGTCGGGTGAAGAAGCTAATGACTTGCTTTCGTTTGCGGGTGAGAAGATTGGATCATCCATCATGGGCAAATTTTCATCCCCATAAGCTGAAGCTCCTCCATCACTTCCTGATTCTGAATTATCTTTTAGGCTTGCACTTGTTCTCTCCTTCTCCTCAGTTCTATAAGCAAACATCTGAAATGGGATTTGTGATAAAGGCGGTGGATCAGAACTTCCCATGAAAGGGAGCTTCCTCAAGAGCGCCGCCTCTATCTCACAGTAATCGACCAACGGCAATGGTGGGTCTGGCTGGCTGTTATAGTCAGGATTCAATGCAAGGAACCGTTTGATATAGCGAAGAATCCTACAGATGGATGGGAAGCTCAGCCGTTGATTTGGGTCAGTATGCCAACATCTCTTAGTCAAATTGGTCAAGTATTTTGGTGAATTGAATGGAAAAAGAGGCCTCTCCCCTGCTCTAATGTTCCTGCTCATCTTGTCTCCTTGAAGATGGCTATCCTCAAAAGGAACTTTCCCAGTCAAGAGTTCAAAGCAAACCATTCCAAAACTGTACACGTCTGACTTTTCTGTGTGCTTGGAATTGGCTGTACTACTTCTTGTCTGTTCTTGCTCTTCCAGAACTTCAGGGGCATGCCAGATGAATGGGAGTGTTCCATTTTGATTTGAAGAGCTTTTTTGGCTCACACGTTTAATGGAGGACAGCCCAAACCCTGAAACCTTTGCATGCATATTACCTTCTGCTGAGATGCCTTTTGCTTTGACAAGAATGTTGGAAGGATTCAAATCTCCATGGTAGATTTTCTTTGAGTGCAGATATTCCATTCCTCTTGCAATTTGAAGCATAAGATCAACTACAACAGGAAGAGAAAATGGATTCCTCTTCCTTGGGCCAGAAATCTCTTTCATGTAGCTGGAGAGGTCTTTGTTCATGAGTTCCATAAGCAAAAAACACTCTTTCTTTTCCTCCTCGGTAAACCCACAAAGAAACTGCATTATGTTTGGGTGGGAAAGAGACAACAGTCTAGAAATCTCAGGAACAAAGGATTCAATATCCCCATGAAAGTGTCTTATGACAAAGCTCTCCCCCAACCATACGATCTCCTTGTACTGGCTGCCGCTCCCAATCCGCCGCCGCACGTGGTAGTCCTTAGACCCGACAAGGATTGAGGTTGGAAAGAGTTTCCCATCTATGTTTTTCAAAAGAAGATCACTGAGACACTTGTCATGCTTTGTGGAACCCAAAGTTTTCTTTTCCTGGAGCTTGTTTAGAAGAATCCATCTATCTTCCTTCCAAACAGTGTCAAATCGATTGCAAAAATCCTGGGTGATGAGGTACTGCTTCCCGAATTTCCACTGGAAAAGTTTCAAATCTTTATGTTCTTTTTTATATTTGTTCATGTTAAAGAGTCTCTTCTTTTGCATATCATCCTGATCCCACCCAGATAACTCTCCCGCATTCTCGATTGCTTCAATGACAATGGGAATGCAGGAAAGCAAGCTGTAGATGTGAAAGTCAATGCAGTCGGTGTTTTGATAAAGGGTAATGGCTTTAGCCCACCAATCCTTTGTTTCCAGGCACTGCCTGATATAGGCTTCTCCTTCTTTGAATATTTTGTGGAGTTCTCTCAAAGGCTGCTCAAGAACTTTCCATTTCACGTGCTTTTCTTCAAATATCAGGCTATGTCTCATCTCCTCTGCTATTGATTCGTATGCGAAGTTGAAGATATCAAGCAATAAACAGCACTGACGTGGGTTGATTTGGATATTGTCTCTGAAAACCATTAGAGCCTTCAAGCTCCCTACTACCTCTCCAATCTGACGAAATTGCTCCATCTCCCCTGATCAAACTACCCTGATGTCAAATATTCAAAACATATGAAATTCCATTGTTATTCACAAAAGATAAATCCAACCAAAAAAAAAAAAAAAAAAGAAGTTTGAAAATGATTCCCACCGTATTCTTAATTACCTACGAAAATCGAAAACTAGGTTGTACAAGGAAAACAAAATCCCACCAGATTCTCGCAATTCAAGCAGAACTTTTAGCAAATTCAGTGTAATTAAAAAAGGAATTTGTATATCTCTCTTTCCCCGGAATATTTGACCTCTATTATGAAAATTATAATAATTAAATTAAATTCCCCGGAAAATTGTGTTAATTGTTTGTTTGTTTGAAAGTATGGTTAACTGTTGTTGCGGTGGATGGTGCTGTGTTGTAGAATTACTGTTCCCGCGAGTTTCGGTGTTCTGGTTTAGAATATAGTAAAGGATCAGTTAACCGTTTTAACTAAATTTTGACAGCGTATGTCCTTGCAACTGACTACGCGTTTGGTCTTTAGTCACGAAAGAAATTGGGAAAGTGGGTGGAGTTCATCACGGATTTCAATTTTTAATACACGACATAATAAAAATTAGAAAAAAATAAATTAAAATTAATCCCAAGTTTTTTCGTAATTTCAATTTAGTTCTTGAAGTTTCAATTTCCACTATTAGTTTCTTAGATTTTACTTGTGTGCAAAAATCAAATTTTATTTTAGTTTACCGTCTAAATGATTGACAACACATCTGCCACTTAGATTGACATAACATGTCATATGTCAATATGAAGTCGCGTCACGTCTGTCTGCCACATGTACACTTCATCGTGCAAAAAAAAAAAAACTTAAGAGGTTAATAAGTTATTTGTATTTTGCTCATATTCTCTTAATTACAATTAATCATCAAATTTGTGAGGTTCACCATTGACTTATGTGAAATCTACATAAATCTACAAATCTAATGATTGATTATAAAGACATATGGGCCAAATATGAGAAATTTATTGATCCTAGCATTTCTAAAAAAAAAAAAAAAAAAACCTAAGAGGGTAGGAAATAAGGAGTGAGAATGACATGGTAAATTGTTCACCCAATAGATATGCCATGGCCATTAATTATTTGGTTAATAGGATGACAAAATGAAATAAACAAAGGAATGTTCATCCCAATAACAACATCAAAACAATCACAGCAATGCAAAAGATCCTTAAGAAGTATTGGGAATTAGTTAAATAAATAACACGGCTCATTGGATTGACCGCCATAACTGGTGATTTGAAGAGGCAAAACCAAAGAAATCTGTCATCACAACACTTATTGGCTTATTAGCGAAGAGAAGCACCATCCTAGTGATCAAAAAGGAATCCGGTAAAGGATCGATGTTGGGAAGGCACCAAAAGTTCAAAACAAAAACTGCAACCAAATTTGAGAATGTCCATATACAGACCAAAAGAATTAAGGTTCCAACGGCAGAGATCCGCTGCAGAAGAAGTGAGAAAATTGAAGATCTAACATGACCAATAGAAGACGTCAACTGTGGCAGTGAATGCTAGGCTAGCAATTTTAACATAACCCGACACAAAATTACTGGGTTTGAGTCATAAACGGGTCGACCCGTTATTTTGCTCTTGACGGGTCGTGTCGCGGGTGACCCGCCATACACATTATTTTTTATTTTTTATTTTTTTTCTTTAAACCCTTAATGGGTTTGGGTCATAATTAAACAGGTCAATTGACCCGTTTATTTTGATAAACAAGTTAATGGACTCGTTAATGACCCGTTTATAAATTGGCCCGTTTATGACCAAACTCATCACTCTCATTAAAAAAAAAACTAAACTAAACTAAACGGGTTAAGCTGGTCATGTAGGGTGACCTGCGAACTTATCGTGTCGTGTCTTTGGTGGTGCTCACTCGTTAGCTAAACGAGTCGTGTTTGGGTTTACCCTAAACGGGTCTCGAGTCATTACGGATCGTAAATAGGTCGACCCACCGACTGATTTTACCACCTCTAACGAATGCCATGAAGGCGCTTGATTGATGTGCATGCGTAGTGGTAGAATCCGTTGGTGGCGGAGGGATTGCACCAATTGGAAATTGGCTTAATGGTTAATGAAGTGTGCTGAGAATATTGTAAAGGTTAACTCCTTTTACTCTCTGTTATCAGTTTCTGAGCTCTTCTTCCATTTCTTCATAAGTTTCTGTTGAGTACCTAGTTGACCTCGATCTACTTGTATCCTTGATATATTTTGCTTGGGATAATTGCTAATTTACACATAGTTTTATTTCGGAACTTGAATTAAAGAAACTCATTGGTTATATTTTCTTATAATATTAATTCCTAATAGTTGCTATTTTTTTTTTGCTTTTGCTTCTTTAATGTGTATTCTAGATCGATCAATGGCTTCAATTTCATGCTGTGTGAAAATGGTTTCTTCTTCATTTCCTATAGTTGTGAGTGATGCAGCATTAATGGTGTCCGTGAAGAGATTTTGTCAGGCTTGACGTGGCCCACAGAGGTTGACAAGTGCATGCATGGCATGTGGCAATGGTATGGGCCGGTGGTCCTGGTGATGTAGCGCCCACAATTACAAAGGGTTGTGGAAATGATGGCGCTGTGTGTTAAGGTTGGATAGGTCACATGGGATTGTCGTTGGCGTAAAAGTTTGAGGTTGCATCGCTACTCGAGTGGTTTTATTAGAATTGTTTGAAATAATGTCAAATTTGAATCAACTCTGGCGTTAATGGTAGAAGTTAAGTTCTTCTTAGTCTAGAATTTTTTACCAGAATTTTCTTAAGTTATTCTTAGTATCTTCTAAAAATTTTTACCCGAATTTTAGAAAATTCAGGAAAGGAAATCAAGGGATGCTAAGCCCAGATATGGTGGGCAGGTGAGCCTTGCATCCCTTGCTGTTCCAGCTTGGGGTTGCTTGGCACACCCGATCCCTACAATCTCTCAATTTTTGCTCTAATTCCAAAAAATTTGGGAAGGAAATTCTATAGGAATTCCTGTACTATATCATTGTAAAAGTTTGAGGTTGCTTCGCTACTCGAGTGGTTTTATTAGAATTGTTTGAAATGATGTCAAATTTGAATCTACTCTGGCGTTAATGGTGGAAGTTAAGTTCTTAGTATCTTCTAGAATTTTTTACCTGAATTTTCTTAAGTTATTCTTAGTATCTTCTAGAATTTTTTACTCGAATTTTAGAAAATTCAGGAAAGGGAATCAAGGGATGCTAAGTCCAGATGTTGCGGGCAAGTGAGCCTGGCATCCCTTGCTGTTCCGGCTTGGGGTTGCTTGGCACACCCGAGCCCTACAATCTCTCCATTTTTTGCTTGAATTCCAAAAAATTTGGGAAGGGAATTCTATACGAATTCCTGTACTATATTCATGCCAAAATGAACGGTTAGGTAGCTATGCCTCCTAGGCTTTTTGTTATAGGCTTCTTTATTTTTAGTAGAGAAATGTTATACTTACTCTCATTTTTTTTATATAATTTTTTCACACATACATGAGATTTTTATAATTACTATGAAAAAATTGTGTAAAAAAAAAAAAAAGAATAATTGTAACATTATTAAAGTATTTAAATAACCTAAAGGAATAGAACACTCTCTTATCCAGGAAATAGATTGAAATACATCAAAAGTAGACAGGAACCGATGAACCCCTCTCCCCATCCCTCCCTTTCTCCCCACACCAACCCCCACCCCCCTCACACACACACACACACACGAAAAAAAGGTAAATTAACTAAAAAAAAAAAAAAGAAGAAGAAGAAGAAGAGATAGGAATCTTGCACAGGATTTTGTGTGGGTCTCTGACATCTAATGCCGGTTCGTTCCACCAACGACCGACAGTTGGCCCTGTAAGTGAAGGCACCATATGTGGTCTGTATCTCTTTTGGGTTCTGCAATTCATTCTTCATCACTAGTAATGGTTGGTTGAAGATATCTTAATAATGGAGATGACTATTTGAATGCTCTCTTAGCGATGGATCATGGATCATTGCCATGTCTGATACTCCACATAGTGAATGTGTGGACAGGATTACTGCATCTGCATGAAGTACAAGTACCGGTGATTGCATTTAATACACACAGCGACTCTAATGGTTACCTAAATTGAAGGTTTCACTACTAATTAATAAGAAAATGACTAAAGGGTCCCCTTCATATCTTCAGCTCCCAATATTGCAGAGAGAATGAGCTTGATAGTAGATCGTTGGAGGGTAGTTAGGTTGACGATATTTTCGAAGGGTGGTAGGGGAAGTTATTATGCTAAATTATTATTGTTGGAGAGACTTGTGTTCATAATTTCTCTTGGAAATCAACTACTAACATAACTGTCAATAATAAATTGCAATACTGAATGCCTTCCTCGACTATGCTCGGTTGGCCGGGGAATATTCCTCCACGGTCCACCCCACACCAAATAATCGATACTATAAACGTGTCACCAATTTGACATAACTCAGCAGTGCACAACATAGTTGCCCTAGAGATCTCATCAAAGAGATATCAGGAAGAAAGATTTAAAGCATTGAGAAAGATATAGGTGGAGGGGGGCAATGGAATCGGTGACTAGGCCTTCTCCGAACGGGCAGCACGGAAGGGAGTGGCCCGGCCACTTCCAGATGCCGCTGCACTACCCACGGCACACCAAAGCCGACTACGAGGCCATGCCGGAGTGGAAGCTCGACTGTTTGCTCAAACAGTATGGCCTACCAATCATGGGGGATGTTGACCAGAAGAGAAAGTTTGCAATGGGATCCTTTCTTTGGCAAAAATTATGAATTATTTTGTCATATATATTATGTAGCTTTCAATTTGATCCTTTGTTTTAATGTCATGTATTACATTACCAAAAGTCGAAATTCTAAGGACTTGTAGCAAAAGCATTCATGAAAATAGCATTTCGTTCCATCTCTAAAACCCTATGAAAGCATATACTAAAATTCACTAAATCATATTTTATGAAATATAAAAATAAAATTAAAAAAAAAAAAAGAAAAAGAAAAATTGAGAACATCATATCGATTTTATTTTGTTTTATTTTGTTTTTATATATATATATATATATATATATATATATATATATATTGCATATTTTTTCATTTATTTATTTTTTATTTGGTTATGAGATCAAAGTCTATTCGAATCAGAGCGGAAAGAATATTCTAGTTTTTTTGTTTCTTTTTTAAGCAACATTTTGTTGAAAATCGAATCTTCTCTAACTAATAAATTGAAAGGACAACAATTTTTTTAAAAAATAACATGTGTATTTTGAACTTGAGAAGCACGTAATATGTGCTTTTTCAATAACTTGAAAGACACATGTAACTTTTAGATAACGGATTCTACTTTTAAGGAAAGTTGAGTCCAAATTAAAATAAGCGTAATTGGACCACTTGCACCATGGTGGTCTTTTTCCCCCTATAAATAGGGCACCAAATTGCGGAAACCAAGCATAGAGTTGCTCAACAAACTTTTGGGACTATAAAAGAGAGGGGAGAAAAGAAACAAAGAAAGAAAGAAAGCAGTGAGAAAAAAAAAAAGGAGTGGAGAATTAATATGGAGTCAATAAACAGGGCTTCTCCGAGCGTAGGCGGCGGGAGTGAGGGGAGGGAGCGGTGCGGGCAGTTTCAGATGCCACTGCACTATCCCAGGTACAACAAAAGCGACTACGAGACCATGCCCGAGTGGAAGCTCGATTGTTTGCTTAAAGAGTATGGGCTGCCCATCACTGGGGATGTTGAAGCAAAGAGAAAGTTTGCCATGGGAGCCTTCCTCTGGCCATATTGAATTTCATCATATTTCTTTCTTGTCTAATATCATAGATTCTATTTTAAGGCAATTACCCAACTCATCATCATCATGCTTCATGTGAAAGTTTGCTTTCTTAGGTGTATTTTTCTCTCTTTTTTTGGTGATTTCCGTGATCTGGGTATGGTTTAGCCACTTGAATGCTGTTAACTAGTTATGTATGAAAAAAGAGATAAATAAATATAAAGAATTACTATTCTTCTTCTTCTTCTTCTTTTTCTCCTTTTCTTTTCTCGTTAAATCAGCTCCCAGGATACAAATATACCTTTTATTTTGGACTTGTGTGCATTTCTATGAATGTAGGTTTCTATGAATATTAGCACTAATCATTATTATTATTATTATTATTAAAAGCAGGTAAGAAATATGACAATTTTATAAAATGAGTTAAAAAAAATAATTCCTTGATGAGACCAAGAAGCGCCTAAAATTTTATTCCTAACAATTGAAACAAAATTGGAAGGATTTGGATCCACTGAAATTCATAAGAAAATTTCAGTGTCTAGAATTTCAGATCTAGGCCGTCTACTTTTTATCCAAAGGTTATTATTTTGCCACGTGTCTTTCTACTAATAAAATAATAAATATTTATTATTTTAGTAGTAGTGAAACACGTGGTAGAACAATGATAATTGAATAGAAAATGGACAGCCTAAGTTCGAAATTCACACATACACACACACATATATATATATATAGGTTTTTAGTTGAGCTGCAACATTCTGTCATTATGAGGTGGGCTTGGGGAAAGAGAGGGTGGAGTTCTGGAGTGAAGGTCATTTTCAGTTCAAATGAATTTGGAGAAAATTCAATTAGTTGTAGTGGAGGAATATTTTTATTTTTTAACTTTTCGAGATGACAAAAATATTCATCTACTATAACTAATAAAATATTCTCCAGTTCAAATTAAATGAAAAAAAAATCATAATTCAAATTTTTGATAGAATTCACGAATTTTATTATTCAACATAAATTTAATTAAATAAGTTGATTATAAATACCTCGATACGATATGAATTTAACACATTAACACGAATTACTGCGGCTACCCGGCACATCTTTAGGTTCTATTCCACGAGGGAATGGAATTGTCTCATCTCAAGTGACATCACAGAAGAGCAAATGTTTTGAAGCTGCAATCCTTCCACCACGAAATTTGCTGGTATTTGGCATCACTTTGTTGGGCATGGGTGGATTAGGTAGAATTCTGGAATAATCTAGTTGGCCACTAAAACTTTTTTACCGAGTCAATTTCAATTTGCAATGTATTCTGAAATCATACCATGCATGTGGTCAGAAATTTCACTTGGCTATGACACCTTTTTCATTCTTCCTTCAATTACAACTTGCAATGTGTTCAAGCACTATATCACTTACGTTAACGGTTAGAAATACCAAATCAAATCGGTTGCACCCACGTGGCCAATTCGTGTGACTCCCTAAGGCAAGTATGATATTTATGACTTTATTTTGCGATGTTACTTTTACAAGAGACCCTTTTCAACCCAACTTTTTTCTAGTCTTTTCTATTTACTATTCCTGATTTATGCATTATGAGGGCGGCTTCTAAACTTTGGATAGAATTTCAAATTGTAGATTGGGATGAACCTATAATTTAATATTATATCAGAACAATAGTATGAGTTGGACGTTACTCATTGATTGATTGATGATGAATTTGAATCGACACGTGAAGAGACTATTAAAATATTAATTTAATAAATTAACATTAAATATTTAAAAATGGGAAATTTTGAAAAAGGGTTTACATTAGAACGAGTTAAACTTTATAGCGGTAGTATTTTACAATTGTGATATGATATCACTGTTATTATATGCTAAAAGAATAGCTATGCATAAAAAAATATAAAATTCTTAATAATTTTTTATTTTTCAATAATGAAATTTTAGTTTTACTATATATCTAACATGTTTATTCAAATACAAGAAAGAAAAGAACAATATATATTTTTTTTTGGGAGTCGTAGAAAAGAACAAAGAAAAAAAAAAGGCGTAATTTTAACAAGCCCAACTTAACCAACGCACTCTGACAGGCCCAGTTCTCTCACTGTTTGGGAGCCCAAAAAGGCCCACCTTAACCTAAACATGCCGCGCAGTATAGCCGCTCCCTGCTCACCATAATAAGCCGGCACAAACACTACCTACCGAGTGTAGTCTCTACTTTTCACAGTGCCACCCAAAAACAGAAATATCTCCGTGGATTAATATTCACTTCCCCACATTTCCTCCTAATTTCCCTCTCATTTCCTCGCCTTTCAAAAATCTCCCCGCGCCAGAGCGAAACAACGGAAGAGGAAGAGAATCCCCACTTCTGTTTTTTTTCCTTTCCGATCTGAAACCCTAGTCAGTTGCCCGAGAGAGAGGAAAAGAAAAGAAAATGCCGAGGGAGATCATCACGCTCCAGGTCGGACAATGCGGGAACCAGATCGGCATGGAGTTCTGGAAGCAGCTCTGCCTGGAGCATGGGATCAGCAAGGATGGCATTCTCGAAGATTTCGCTACTCAGGTCCTTAAGTTTCTCTTCATTATACGCCTATTTGTGTCTGTATGCGAAATGGTACTAGTACACGTATATACGCATGTCGCTAATTGGCTTCTGAGAGAATTGGTCAGGAGTGTAAGGAATTCTAATTTAAAGTAACCCAAACTTTTGCCCTGATTTTCATTTTTTTTTTATGTTGCCTAATCAAATTAGACCAAATTCTGGCTAGGTCGCCGAAACTGTGTATGATGAGTCTACGTATGTGTTTTAAGTAAGAGTTTATGTACATGAGAATGTATTTATTGTGAAGGGAGAGTGGAAATGCAATTCAAAATCGCCTAAAGTAGGCGGAGTAGGCTTGTTAGGATTAGCTGAGGAATAATTTTGCTTTATTGCGCTAATAAACGGAAGCCTACTTTGATGTTCTGTTTTTTTTCCTATATATTTATTTTAGAATAATAAACAGGGACGGATTGTTTACTTGGATGGGTTAGTTTTGTTGGGCACATTATCTGTGTTTGGTTGCCATGGAAAAATTGAGGATGAGATGAGGATTTTATTTCCAGTCCACTTTAAAATAAGCCGAGCATCTGTTTTAGGTTCTGATGGGAGGTAATTTGGCATACTTGGATGCCGAATAATGTAAATTATGGTTCATTTTTATCTTGAACATAGGATTTTAAAGTTTGAAATGCTGCAGGGAGGTGACAGGAAAGATGTTTTTTTCTATCAAGCTGATGATCAGCACTACATCCCACGAGCTTTGCTGATTGACCTGGAGCCCAGAGTGATTAACGGCATCCAAAATAGTGAATACCGAAATCTCTACAACCACGAGAACATCTTTGTTTCAGATCACGGAGGAGGTGCAGGAAATAATTGGGCCAGTGGTTACCATCAGGTTTGTTGCTCGGTTTTCCTAGTAGGTTTTAATACAGTCTTCTTAGACACTGGGCCAATGCTTCAAGGGTTCTTTGTATACTCGATGCTCTACGCTTAGGTGTTTGGTATACTTGCAATTTAATGCATTTTCTTCTTGAATTTGTAATATCTATGCTTCAAAATTCAGCTTTATGATAGTTTCATGTAAATGGGCTGAAGTTCTTGCGGTGTTGGAAGAAAAACATTGTGCTTTGTGAAGGTTTGTGAAGCTGAGAAAAGCGGCCAATGTGTCCACTAATAAAATACATGGTTGTCAGTCAAACGTTTCTACTACACTACAATTTCTTTGATGTTAAAGTTTGTTGTTTCACATATTCATACTTCCAATTTAAGCTTTAATGGTGAGAATATCTGTTATGTCACCCATGCATCAACCATTTGCAGAATCATTTTCTGTTGGAGTTTGCAAAAAAGATCATGATGTGCAATTCCATTTATATAGGCTTAAAAACTTTCAGGGTTTGCCTGCATGTTTAGGGCATATTTGATCTGCTTTTCATATCATTCATACAATCGTTAATTTCTGATCAGGGGAAGGGTGTTGAAGAGGATATAATGGACATGATTGATAGAGAAGCAGATGGCAGTGACAGTCTTGAGGGTTTTGTTTTATGCCACTCTATCGCTGGAGGAACAGGCTCAGGTTCTGTACTTCTCTGTCTTTACCGTTTCTATATCAATGAAGGTTTAAAGATATTTTGTGCGTTTGGTGTCAACACTTTCTTTTTACAGCATTGTTGACTAATTTAAGTAAAATCTGACATTTATTCTTTGGCATTGGTTGCTAAAGATTAGATTCATAATTTCAAATTTGGAGAATGAACTTAACTGCTAGTTGTTTGTGTTGAAGTTGAACTGAATTCAGACTGCTCTTAGCATCTTAAAGATGAATAGAAAATGAAATTACTTACAACCTTGACCATCATTATGGTCATCAAGTTAAAATTTTGTCTCAATGATGGGGATCTTTTACTTACCTTCATGTTTTGTAGTATTTGCATGATGGCATGTGCATGACTGCTTAAAGTGCTTCCTTGCTTGTGTACTTGTTGAGTAGTGCTCTCACTTAAAATAATGCAGGTATGGGCTCATATTTGTTGGAAACTCTAAATGATCGCTACAGCAAAAAACTGGTTCAGACATATAGTGTATTTCCTAATCAGATGGAGACAAGTGACGTGGTGGTCCAGCCCTACAACTCGCTTTTAACGCTCAAGCGATTGACATTAAATGCTGACTGTGTTGTTGTTCTGGATAACACTGCATTGAATAGAATTGCTGTGGAACGTCTACATCTATCAAATCCTACCTTTGCTCAGACTAATTCTTTGGTTTCCACTGTAATGTCTGCCAGCACAACCACTCTGCGATATCCAGGGTACATGAACAATGACTTGGTTGGCCTTCTTGCTTCTTTAATTCCAACCCCAAGATGCCATTTTCTAATGACAGGATATACGCCACTCACAGTGGAGCGGCAGGTAAGATTCAGATATGCCTGCTATTTATTTTGTATCATCTCTGTAGAAAATTATGTTATGGATTATTAGCCATTCTGTAAAAAAAAAAAAAAAAAAAAAAAAAAAAAACATGGTTAGTTAAAAAATTCTATTTAAACTTTTGACATCATTAAAGTTGAGCAAGCCAGCAATCTACTATGTACTTGATCTTGTTCTCTTCCTCTCATTTTGATAGTTTTACTGTCTCATAATGCAGCATAATTTTGCATTAGGCGGGTTATGCTTATAAAGAAATACTTCCACTGTGTATAATGCAAATATATCTTTTCTTGGCAGGCTAATGTGATTCGTAAAACCACTGTACTTGATGTTATGAGAAGACTTCTGCAGGCAAGATTCTTTGCTTTTAACTTTTCCATCCATGCATGGTTTAGCACTCCATTGACATAGATATTTTTTGCAGACAAAGAATATCATGGTTTCCTCATATGCTCGAACAAAAGAGGCTAGTCAAGCAAAGTATATATCAATATTGAATATCATTCAAGGGGAAGTGGACCCTACTCAGGTAATGTTCACAGCAACTTCAGATTTTTTTTTTTTTTTTTTTCTGTGAGAATATTTCCCTACAACAATTAAGATGAAGCAGTAACTGAGTAGGGAGAAGCTGGCTATATGTTTTTATTGGATGGATTATACTTAGATTCATTTTCATTATAATTTTTGGCCATAAAAAAATGTTAAATTGATGTATGATAGATTATAGTTAATGTGTCTGCAAGGGTAGATATCTTTTAGGGGGCCATATACTGTACTCTAGGTTCTCTTTATTCACTATTATGTGCTTACTGCTTTTCCTCCTATTGTAAAGTTTGTATAAATGTTAGGTTTAGACTTAAGATCCAACCCTTTCATACCAATTTAGTTGGATCTAGCCTTTCTATGCTAAATCAATGTTTTTAGCACATAAAATAACAAAACTAATATAGTAGTGTTCTACTAATTAAATAACTTTTTCTTCTACTAGATAAATTCTGTTTTACAGGGTTACTCAAGAAAGTAAAAGTAATTTCATGGTTTTACAAAAAAAAAAAAAAAAAGAGGCGGAAGGGCTAGGGGAGAATTCCATTTGCCTGTCATTTGATCAATTTAAAGATCATTGCTTAGTACTTATATTGCGTAATATTCATTCAAATATGTGGTGTTCTTGGGAATAAATACAGTGGTAAGTTATCATGTTTCTCTAAATGGCACTTTTTGGGAAGTTTTCAATGCTGCTGAATCTTGATGTTTGCCTTCTCTGTGATCAGGTTCATGAAAGTTTGCAGAGGATACGTGAAAGAAAGCTTGTTAACTTTATCGAATGGGGCCCTGCAAGCATTCAGGTTTCTTTCCTGAGTACAAACAATTACTTCTGACATTCAGTCCAATCTTTTGAACTTTATCATCTGGAATTATACGATCCTTTATCTCTCTCTTTTTTGTTTGTAGGTTGCTCTGTCTAGAAAGTCTCCATATGTTCAAACTGCTCATAGGGTAAACTCCATTTCTTGTCTTTCAATTTTTGTTTTATTTTGTGTTGATAATTTATTCTTAAAATTTTTCAGGAATATACAATTTCTTAAACTTGAAATTTTATTAATGAACCGTTTTGGGCATGGGCTTCCCACTTTTTTTAATGAGCAAATGGGCATTAAAGGTGTGTTTTGCATTTCATAGGTCAGCGGTCTTATGCTAGCAAGCCATACAAGTATCCGGCACCTTTTCAGCAAGTGTTTAAGTCAGTATGAGAAGTTGAGAAAGAAGCAAGCGTTTCTTGACAACTACCGAAAGTTCCCAATGTTTGCCGTGAGTTGCCATTGTTATAACTTTGTACCATTTCAGATCTAATTTGTAAAGTCACGATTTATAAGTTTTATGGGAAAATATTACTCTACTTCATTGATAAATTATATTCACGTTTTCCAATGAACTACCTAAAATAGTGAAGCAGCAGGATATTACCTGTCACCATAAGACCTTCGTAGCTAGAAAGTAATATTGGTGATAGATACGTAACTGCTTTGGGCATGTGCCAGCTTTATTGAGTTCTGGTGTTATATGTGGATCTTATTTCAATATAATTTAAAACTGTTACAGGACAATGACCTTTCAGAATTTGACGAATCAAGAGATATAATTGAGAGTTTGGTTGACGAATACAAGGCCTGTGAGTCCCCAGATTACATTAAATGGGGAATGGAGGTAGATTCCTGCTAGCTCAACTCCTCCTTTAGTTCATTTTGCATTTTCCTGATGATTGTTTTTTTCTTTTGGCAGGATCCAGACCAAGTTCTAACAGGAGAAGGAAATGCCAGTGGAACAGTGGATCCAAAATTAGCAGTGTGAACACATCAAGCTATCTTCTAGAGTTCCTAATTTCTGGGGTTTTTGTAGGTACCTTTCCCTCTAGTCACATTCAATCATGA
Source organism: Corylus avellana (assembly GCF_901000735.1). Classification (NCBI taxonomy): domain Eukaryota; kingdom Viridiplantae; phylum Streptophyta; class Magnoliopsida; order Fagales; family Betulaceae; genus Corylus; species Corylus avellana. Next base: position 5,472,681 of record NC_081547.1, on the reverse strand, counting down.
CACTGATTCCAAGACATGATTTAACCCCAAACTAGAACATCCATACACCAGTGCGTTTTTGAAATGCTAGTTCCCTCTTAAATAAGCCTCAATGCAGATCTCTTCACCGTCATTCCAAGAAGTTCTGTTTTCTGCTCTTTGGATCTTGCCATTTTGCATGTCTAATTTTCTTCTTCATTTTTCTTTTTTTTTCTTCTTGAGATTGATTTACTCATCAAAAAAAATTCTTATTCTTTCCTTAATATTGAACTGCTACTCAAGATGCTAGCTATGCAAACAATTCAGCTAATATTCCCTTTCTAGTGGAAACTGTCAATAATTTGATGGAAACAAGTTAGCAGAAACTGACATTGTATTCTTGCACATAGAGTTTTCATAATTACTTTTTTGCCTTCTAAGTTAGACTGCACTGTCATCTATGGAATACAATTTTTTCAATGGTGATGCAACACTCTTTAGTGATATGGTGCTTGTTCTTTTCTTTTTTCTTTTTTGAATTATGATTTCTTTTTGAATATCAATAACATAATTATACCAAGATATGGTGGCTAGCATTCTCCACTAGTGTATAGACACAAAGACGAAGCAGCTGCCTTTTCTGGGATGTTTGAATAAATTTTAATTGTTGGAGCTCCTGTTCCCCATGCTAGGGTGTGGAGTTTGGCCTAGCCACAAAAGAGAAGAAAAATCTGAATTTTTTTAATTCATTATTCATCTTTAGTAGTAATTATTTTTGGCCCTTTGATCCCAGCACTGTTCTATTTGTCCATGGTTACATTTGTGTAGATATTTATCTATTTTACTTCTTGGAGTCTGAAAGGTGACTGGGTTTTCTTTAATTTAATGCAGGTTTTAGTGGTGTGACTGAAGAACGTGGGGAGAGATTGTTAAGTTGAATACTTGTATATTAACCTCTTCCTACTTTCTGTAGGATCTAATGATTTGTATTGCCATGATTTCTTGGGTGCCATTTTGTCTATTATTCAACTTGTCATTTAAATCCGAGATTACAGAATCTCACTGTATTGAGTCTGCCAGACTAATTATATTGGTCCATGCTCCTGGAATCAAGGGATTTACCAGATTTCTGGCCTCAATCTTCTAGGCGTTAGGTAGATGCTTTGCTTTCTTTGGGTAGAAAGTATACGCAGTATTGGAGTTTTGAAGAAAATACTGTGTTGCTACGGGCCCATGTGGGAGACCTAGTTTCTTCAGCGTGGCTTGTTGTGTGGTGGCTCTTCATGATTGGATTGGAGATATTAATTAAATATATGTTAGCTATAAAATTATTTATATAAACCATACCTTCTGTTTCAAACACAGGCTATTTTGCCTACTTTTAGATTATAAAGGTGTGGTTTTTTTAATCTTTTTCTGTGCTAAAGTTCGTCTGTCTAATGTAGCCAAAAAGCCTTCCAACTGCTATATTAGAAAATGAAGACGTAAAAAGATGTCAAGCTGGCTTCTTTTCTTCTTTTTTTCCTTCATTGTTTTTTACCCGTTTGAATTTGAACTTTCAATTCCGCCAATTCAAATTCACCATATATTGATTGAGGATGCCAAGGCTCAAGGGAAAAAGAACTTTGCAAGGTGAACGAAAATGACGTTCCAAATTGACAGTTCTTTTATCTGTATAGTTCCAGGAATCACGTATTTCGATATGGTTGGCAATGAACACTTTCGTCAGTTTCAACGGCGATGCTTAAGGTTACGTTGTCCAATGAGCTGGACCAGGATTTACTACAATTTTCTAAAAAATTATGATTTACTACAATTTTTTTTAAAAAAAAAAAAATTATAAATTCTCAAATTATGTGAGTTAACATGATTTCTTTCTTGCATCCTAGTGAAAGATGCTACACATTAAAAATGTGATATGTGATTAACGAGAATCAAGTATGTTTTTATTTAGTTCTTGTGCTTTATATTGTAAAAAAGTTTTGCTCAAAAAATTATTTTTTAGTTTATTAAAAAATAAGCATCTCTTCTTCAAATGTAAAGAAAAAGTCTTTTGAAATGAATTGTTTTTTGGTGCCTAGTAAAATGGTACCTTTTTGTAGGTAGCATTTTTTCAAACCCTATGATACAAAAACTGAGTTGAATTCACATAATTTTAAAATTCTTATTTGACTAGGTATAGGCAAATGATAAAGAGTGACTAGGTCTAACGCAATTTGCAACTACCGTCATATATTGTGATTCTTCTCTTTTTAGCTTGTACTATCTTCTTTTTAGGCTACACAATAACAATCATGATTTGTTTTTGGGGTAAATCATTTTGCCATCCTTTGGATTTTTTTTATTTTTTATTTTTTTAAAGTTTTTTCTAGGAGTTTTAGTTTTTTTTTTTACTAAGGGTAGTTTCGTCATTTGGGGAAACATTGACAATTTTTAGTAGTTTAGGGAAGATATTGTTATAATTAAAAGTTTGAGAGAACATTATTAATTAGGTGTTAATTTGAATGGGGTATATGAACTATACCCTTTTTGTTTTCTTTATAGAAAAGAACAACCTTAAAAAATTATATTCTAAATTACTTATTATCGCTAGGAGAGTATCGTAATTGTTTGATTAAATTTTCAAAGAAACAGCGAACATCCAATCAATTTATTTGGAAATCTTTTGAATCAAGCAAATAAAAGGCGTTACAGTTCATTGATTTTCCATATTTGAGTTTGAATATTCATTCAATTTGAACACGCCAACATGCAAATGCTAAACAAATGATGAGTTACAGTACAAAGTAGAGACCACGTCGAATATTAGCCGTTAAATCCGTTGTAGTGGCAGCCAGGTCCCACTCCACGACTCCGATTATAGAATCCAACGTTGCGTTTTGAACCGAGTATCGTAGCGACAACATGGCTGACAGTCTGTCCTGACTGTACCAACATATAATAGGGTAACCACCACATGGCATTGCATAATGTGGACCCAAATTTTTAAAAAACATTTTAAAAAATATTAACAAACGAAACCATCAAATATTATTTCATTGTTTGCGGGGATACACCCATAGTGGCCTGCCGGTTTCCTCTCGTTGTTTTTAACGGATACCAAGCGTCCTCTATATAAGGATACTCTCTCCTGCGCACCTTCACAAGTCACAATCATTCTCTCTCTCTCTCTCTCTCTCGTTGTGAAGCTGTTTGTTGTTTGTGTGATTCTCAGTTTTTTTCTTAAGAGGAGAGAGAATGGCAGGTTCTTTTTCATCTTCTTCAATGGCTGTTATCGGAGTGGTCGGGATCTTTGGTGTACTGTTCGCCATTCTTTCCCAGGCCGTAGTTGAGGCCCAGTCGCCAGCTCCTGCACCTGCCCCTACCAGCGATGGTAAACTAAACCCTGCTCGATCTCTTTCGCTTAGATCTGAAACCTTGGACATTGTCTTTGTTTCATTTTTCTTTTTCTTTTAGAGTTGTTGTGGATGAATATTTCCGTTTCACTCTTGGCTGCGGCGTTTTTATGTTCTCAATTTCCTCTCTCTTTGTATTGATGGAGCTGTTGACGTTTTTGGTACAGGGACTTCGATTGACCAAGGGATTGCATACGTGCTGATGCTCGTGGCGCTGGTGCTCACGTACCTCATCCACCCTCTTGACGCCTCTTCCTACGGCCTCTTTTAGACAGTCGTTTAGGTTTTAGAAGGGTTAATGCAGGGCTTGGAAATGGATTTCATTTGTGCATATAGATATGATCTTGGGGGGATTTTTTTATTTTGTTCTTTTTCTTTTTTCATGTTTTGGAAAATTTAATTGAATGAAATTTCATTGTTTTGGTGAATGATATGTTTCTCGTTATCTTTTCTTAAATCCCTTTCTTTGTATATTACTACATCTTTTAACATATCGAACAAGTGATATGAACGAAACTAAATATTTGAAAGACAACTGCAATAGATAACAGTGGTTCTACACCTCTTACAATGAAGAGAGTTTCTGTTACAACGCTGAAACATCAGGCCTTTGTAAGTGTAAAACGAAAAATGAAAATCATGGCTGGGTATTTTCCAGGCTTCATAAACAAATTTTATTGTTGCCCAAGTTGTTGGCTCTCATGCCGTGACATCCTGCGATGGCAGGAAGATCAATCAGTCTTCTTTCTTGTGTAACTGAACTTTACCCTTTAAAGGATAAGGACAGTAGGCTTTTGTAAAAGGAAAAACACAATCCCCAAAAATTGTAACAATCACTTGAGCGTGTCTCTCTCCTTGATCATTGAGTTAGGTGTCTATGGTGTAAAGCATACTTGACAACTTCATAAAAGGAGACAACTATGCCAACAGAGGGTCCGGCACGGCCGACACGGGGACCAATTCCGGTAAATAGTCCCTTCATTCCACCACCCCTGATCCAAGCAAAACGTTTTCAGGTCACTATATGGTGCACCAGCAATTTTGCCTATCAAGATAAACAGTGATATAGGAACATGTTTTTTTTGAAGGAATCGTGCCACGTTTATATAAAAGGACATTTTGGTTGCTATATGAAAAGGAATCACTGATCTCTATACATTTGTATCATACATTACATACCTCCAAATTTCCAGCAATGTCTTTCTAGTGTTCATCTTTAATGCCCTTGCAGGATCCTTATAAAATTTACAACAAAAGGAAACTATATTAGCAGCCAAAACATAGAAATAGTCCAATTATATTTTGAGCAAGGAAATTCTGTTATTTGCTACAGAAAAATAAATAAATAAACCATTTCACTTGTAAAACAGAGTGGAAAGAGACGGTTGCATATGTAGTTGAATTAAAGAAAATTTTCAACTGCGGACACACAAAAAGTAATTTTGCAGATAGTCAAAATTTCAGCATCTATCTACTTCTAATGCCTTCAATTTCATCCTTGATCCCTGGAGAAGGCAGGGGAATCTAAGGTAACCCTCAGCCGAGATTGATGACATGCCATTACTTGCATACCTGTAAACGTTGAATATACCGGATATGACAGGAACAGTTTTTAAACCTATAAGGTGTCATCAGACAACCTTGTAACACGTAAAAATTTTCGTTACTAGAAGCTAATGGCCATACATTGCACTATTTTACTTACGACCTGCCAAATGTTGGATCCATACCCAGTATATGTCATTTAGCATCTGCAAACCCTCAAATCTCAGTAGAGGTTGACAACGGCTTGTGGTGCCCTTCAATCGTCATCAGACTTATAAATGCAATTGCATGTGGTGGTTGGGTGTGTATTAATTTCTCTTTACATTTTCAAAAGACATGAAAAGGGAAAGAAGCATAAAGGGGGGAAGGGGGAGGGGGTAAAGGTAGATGCAAGTAAATGAAGACTGGTTTGGAGAAAAAACCTCTATCTGCCTTCGGGTTTTTGCCACATCTAGTGGACATGTAGCAGCAGCTGCAAGACTTCCTGCCACAAAACCAGCGGAAAAGTTTGCCCCAAGGATGCTGGCTGCACTGGCTTGATCACCCGCCAGTTCAAGAATTCTTCTCCGGATCTCCACAAAGCAGCAAGAGAAAGTGTAAATGAGTTGGATTTACATGCAGGAGCAAGAGAAAACAAGAAACCATATGGATCCATTGAAATGTTTGAAAGAAATGATATCTAACCGGCTCAAGGGTTGACCAGCAGATTGCAGAGAAAGGAACATCACGGGCAAGTTGTGCTCCAAGGCCAGTCCACAAGACACGATAGTTTTGCACTGTTAAAAAGAGAATGCTGTTCATATTTCTGATCAAAGAGAAACAGAATAGTATGCAAATATAACTTTCACCATCCCTTGAACTTTTCATTTATAGGATTACCAGGTCACCACATCAGCTTGTTTAACGTCAACTACAAATCAAATTATATAAGAGGAGAGGAGAGACAGAACTCAACAAAAACGCTTACAGTTTTGTAGTAGGTTTGTACTTTTCACTGGGTTGATGACCCCAAGCAGTGTCTTCCAGACCCCAGCAGACTTCACGCCAGTTTGGGTTTCTTTAAAGGCCTATATTAGGAAGAAGATAAGACAAGAATGAAAAACATAAATCAGAGGGGATTATCCATACGAAGCCAGTTAACATAGAGCAGTTCATCCAAAATTTGTTAAGGGGTATGAGATGGTTTAAGCAAATAAACCAAATTATAATGAATCAATATTAGTAATCCAAATACTAATGTTTTATTCCTTTATTCCTTTCTTTTTCTTTTCTTTCTTTTTGGTTTTTGTGTTATATAGAGCAAGTCAATCTCCCTACACATTTAATAGGTACAAGGAGTGAAAGATAAGCATACTCCCAAATTCTAACTTTCATCATTGTGTAGTTACTCATGACGAAAAGACATTTTGTTGACAAACTCATTAAAACCAATAAACCAATCTCTTAGGTTTCGCTGAAATGTTCAATGCTACACTATATACAATACCACTTACCTGCATGCGGGTCCTTGCCAGTTCAACAGGGTAACAAGAAACACAAGCCAATGAGCGTGCAACTGAGCCTGCAACTAATGGGACATATGGAGTCAAGTTGGGCGCGCTCCGAGTTGTAAAATCATCCATTAAATTGCGGAAAATGTCATAACAAGGCAAGTAGATGCCTACCTGGTTGTCAATTACAAAGAATGGTCTTCAGCAAGATAGCATATGAAAGATGCAAAGAATAGCTTGCATCTCCAACGCATGGATCTGAGAAGAAACCATAAAGCAAAATTCCTAGCTAAGAGAGACTTACGGTTGGCACAGCCAACACTATGCTTGCAGACGTGCCTCTCCACAGCTTAGTGAATCCTTCCTGCACAAATTCACTCCTTGAAGCCCGTTGTGATAAATGATTTGCTCACAAAACACAGGTGATCATACGGATTTACATTTACATCTTTAATCTGGACATAACAGGCCTATCTAAAAGACATAGACAGACGATCTTAACAGCATTATGTCATAAGAAACCTTATTATAAGTGTCATACGTGCTACAAGGCACTAATGATATTGTTTTAAATACAATTTTCCTCGATACTGACATCAAAAACTTATCTGGTATGTAACACCCATAAAGCTACTGCAAAGGCTACAAACTTAGAAAAGTAGCACAAACTGAAGAAATCCCGACATATGTAATTAACTTCTATTTTTCTACCCTTTTTAATTTTAAGCAGTGAGCTCCATAAAAACCTAACAGCACTATGTCATAAGAAACCTTATTATTATAAGTGTCAGACGATCTTAACAGCATTATGTCATAAGAAACCTTATTATAAGTGTCATACGTGCTACAAGGCGCTAATGATATTGTTTTAAATACAATTTTCCTCGATACTGACATCAAAAACTTATCTGGTATGTAACACCCATAAAGCTATTCCAAAGGCTACAAACTTGGAAAAGTAGCACAGACTGAAGAAATCCCGACATATGTAATTAACTTCTATTTTTCTACCCTTTTTAATTTTAAGCAGTGAGCTCCATAAAAACCTAATGATGCTTTAATTTATCAAGAACAGATCCGGAGCATTTAGCAATCACCTTCTCTACTGATTGCAAAAAACTGATTTGTTTGGGTAGACATACAGAAGTCTTCTCCTTGAAAAGCAAATACCACCTTATCGCTTTTAATCATTTAGAAAGTACATCGGAAACATTTTGAAACTTACATAACTTCCGTTTTTGAGAAAAATTGGCAAGATACACGTACGTGATAAGTTCATAAGTTCACCAACCTGACGTATGACTTTGTATAAAACATCCATTGCTCCTTTATACTGATTACACTCAGGAGGGCACACTGGTTCAGAACCAACAACTGCACGTGTAGATGATACAGAACATCTCCAATCCGGAAGCATCTAAAAGAAACAACTCAAAAAATTTACAAGACAGTAAGACAACCACAAGAAACTTGCAGACAAGTAACTTACAGTAAAGTTTCACAGTCCCTTTCCATTCTTGCGAGGAAATCAAGATTGATTATTCTCCTAATCTAAAATTTGTGCAAGTAAAGAATCACAAACCAGCTGGACACATACCGTGTTTGTGTCAAAACATGCTATACGACACAGCCCCTGATAAGGAACTCCGGCAGCCTGCGCTTGCAACCTTATCTGAAAGTTAGAAGAGTTAACGTGTCAAAAATGGATAATACACATCAATAACTATCATAAAAACCACAAATTCAATAATGTTTGAAAAGACTAGAAATTCTTTACACACAAAATTTGTGATATGACAAATGCTGCATGAAACTCTAAATGGTCAAAACCAGTTTGAACATGACATGACAGATTATTACAAATGATGTTGGCTATCCTCAATAGAACAGCTCCACTAATATATAAGACAAGGGAGAACTAGGAACGAATAAAATGCACAAGCATGCCCTCATCAATTAACTCTCAAACTTAAATTTTCTATAAAAAAAAATGGCTTGAACAAAAATATATAATGGGAGAGACAACCAATACAAAATCAATCACAGTAGAGAAGACAAAAATGATTAAAATACCGGTAAAAAAAATACAGAGCAGTATATAAAAGCGTTCAAAGTATGAAGAAATTAACAAATGGGTATCGTAAAAATTGAAAACCTTGGCGACATCAAGAGGGTTAACGAGGATTGCAGAGAGGACAGCTGCGCCGGCGGCAGAGAAAGCCCTCTCTCCAAAACCCAAATTAACGTCTGAGAGACCCTTTTCAGAAGAAGAAGAAGAAGAACCCTCCTTGAGCGTCGTTTCCGTCATAGACGAAACGTTTCCTTCAAAATCAACCCTATTCGCAGCAGCTGCACTTATCCACGAAGGTAGATTCTGCCTTGAGCCCACCATTCCTCAAAAAAAAAAAAAAAAATTGTTTTCTATGTCTTTCGGTACTGAATGGCTTCGTTTGTTAGCTTTTACAGTAGTGGGATTGCGGTTACTTGAGGGGGTAATAGTTATGAGAAGAAGACAAACAAAAAGTGTGATTAATTTGATTGTTCGTGAAAGGAAAAGTGAGGCGGTTATAGTCGGAGCAGAGGAATAGAAGGAGGCTTGGTTGGCGTCTCTAGGCTCTCTCTCTCTCGTTTCATAATGTTGCGTGGGAAATTGGGAGAGATAATAGTATTGCGATTCGTGGCGTGGAACCGAAAGCGCCAAACAAATGCGTGTCATCTCACGTGTACCATTTCATCTCACTGCCTGTGATCTATCTGTTCCTTTCTGTTTTTTTTTTTGATCCTTTCTGTTTTTTTTCTTAAACAATCCAATGAAAATTCCTAGCAGAAGCTGTTTTTTTTTTTTTTTTATTGTCCAGGGAAGAGGATGTAGGATTCAAGTTAACAACTTCCGTTTCATAAAACATAGTCCACAACTAATTGAGCTACCCATTAGAAAATAGCAAAAACTTAGATGCATGTCCAATTTCTAAATCATTAACATCAATTTGAAATGTGATAGTTTAGATATGTCTTTACAAAAGGGGTATGAATTTGGAAGGTCTCATAAATGAGTTTGATATTTTCCGTAAAGAAATAAAGACATGTTTTTTTTTTCTTGGTTCAACTATTTATTTTTATTTTTTTAATACTCAAATCAAAGGAAAGAAAAGAAAAATTACAACATAAATAATAAAAATAAAGAGTGGGCAAAGGGCAACTCAATCACGACTCTCCAAACAATTAAAAATTACTGAGACTAGTACAAATAAAGAAGTTGTTTTTTGAGAAATGAGAAGCTTGACTGCTTCAGTGAAGCGTGAAGTGCAAAGAACTAAACAAATGTTTTTGGTTTGGGTATTGGTTGAGAACATGGGAGATTTGGGCATATTCAAATATTATTTTTTTGGTCTGAATCTTAAAAAATGAAAACAATTTAGAGAGAAAAGCCCAAATATATTAGTGGGGGCCAGCCCAGAGTTTTGAGACGCCGGCCCATATCTCCAGTCTCCACCACTAAAAAGAAAGACAAACCTAATTAAAGCAGGAATCTTGGTATCAGTCCTTAGCAAATGAGAAATGCTTCGATCTAATAAAAACTACACATTTTGTTCATGAAAGTCCATGTGATAAGATATCACATAATTTTTTTTATGGAGGAAAAAAGATAAAACAAAAAAGAAGATGATGTGGCATCTTGCCACATAGGCTTTTAGAGGTTTGATACGGACACAACACAAACCCAACTCATGGCCAACTTCTCTCCTACGTATAAAAAAAAATTGAATTTTAAACCAAATAAATTGTCTTTTTTCCCAAATTTTCAGAATCCCAAAATCCTCTCTATCAATTTTTTCTTTTTTAAATGACACGTAGGAGAGAAGTTGGCCATTAGTTAGATTTATGTTGTGACCTTAACATTTTTCAGGCTTTTATGGGCAAAATATAGAGTTTTTATTATAATCTAGCATATCTCTTACCAAATATCTTAAAAAGTCAATTTTCTATGTGACCAGTAGGGATTTCTTCTCTTTCAGCGCCGCTATCTATTGAGAATCCAAATACTACATCATCAACAGTTAATAGGTAAAATAAAAAAAATATTACAGATACTCTCCTCAAATTACACTTCAATGTCAATGTCTTCCTCAAACTGTCAATTGTATTAATGTCCCTCAATAACCAAAGATAGAATATGTCCAATCAATATGTAAGAGTTATTTTGTTATCTATCATGTTTGCCTTGTGGAATTCTTATAAACAAGTCAATATAATAAGATGCGACTTTTCTGAGCTTTGTATATACTATATACCTTTAAGGTCGAACCCCTTAAACCCTTCTTTTTCTCCAAAATATACTTTCACAATTTTTTTCTATGTTATTTTACTTTATATTTTTTTCAATGTATACTCGAACATAAGCACGACTTTGACATAAGTTGTTACAGGGAATGATTGGAACAGTATCTGGGCCCAGCCTGGTTGGTGTCCCTCTCTATTCATCTGGGCCATCGGGCCGGAGCGTTGCCGCGCAGCTAGGACCACACCATTTTCAATTCACGACGAAATTCAACGACACCAAACACCATCATGCTCTTTCTTCCTGTAAAGAAAAAAGAGAAAACAATCAAAGGGAATGGAAGAGGGCATGAAGTTTTTGTTTTTGTTCGGTCGGTAAATTTTGAGATAATAACATTTTTTTACATTAGAAAAAAAATAAATAAAAAAAAAAAAAATCCCATTGAATACGCATCAACTTAGGACCCATTAGATTGATAACATTTATTTTATTCTGTATTCTGTCGGTAGGTGAAATGGGCTTTATGACCCTACCTGTTAAGGTTGACAATAAATTAATACTAGGTTGTAAGCAAACAGCATTATACCTTACTATAAATTGAATTAAATTCCATGACTATTGAAGATCCCTGTTGGGCTCATTTGTCATTATTCTGAGTAGATTTACGTGGCCCACTCAGACCCAATAAGCGTAAGTTTGAGAGCAGAAGCCACATGCTATTCACATGATCAAGGGAGTCTTTTTTTTTTTTTTTTTGTGAGTGATCAAGATTCAAGGGAGTCAAAAGGTAATTAGTCTGCCTTGTGATTTTGTGGGTATTTTGGAGTATATATCTTCCTTAATCCTTCACACTCTTTCCACTTTTCAGTACTTTGAAGTTTTAATGTTATTTTCCAATCCCTTTTTCTTTTTGATTTTCTTGGTAATACATGCTTCCTGTCCTTTATGTTGGAAGAACCTTTGAATTCTTTGTGTATCACCTCTGTCCCACGCTCCCAAGAGCCACTTTTCTTACTTAATATCTTTAACTACTATTGCATTTCGCATATTTCATAAAAATATATAGTTTAGAAGTGGATTTTTGAAAAATAACAAATTAAAAATAACGAAAAATTCAATGTTCGAAGGTTGACTTTAAACTCTTAAGCGATCAAGGAATGTTGTAGTAATTTTTGTATCTTTATGTTTCATTTTTAATAGAAAAATTCAAAATTATTTCACTTTTATATATGCCCCTTCAAAATATTTTTCAAACAAAAACCACTATGTATGTGAGTGTATAAGCGGGTTCTACTTATTTGGACAGGTAATTAGACAACCTTAAACTTCCCAAATACATGTTCAAGCAAATATGATCCATCCATGTACATATAATTTGCCCTATATATTGCTCTGCAATCGGGCATGAACTCATATTATAAACTATATATAGTTTTAGCCTTTATAAGCCTACGTGCTAGCTTTAACATTTCGGTGTAATATTGTATGATGGTTAATTTTGGCCTTTGGGGGTTATTTTATCAAGGCCGGCCGGGGTATTTGGGTGAAGTTGGGAGTCGGTGGTCAATGATGTTGGTTGGCATGGTGCACCTGCATGGATCACACGTGGAGCATGGTGGCTTTTGGAACATTTGGCGTGTGACGAACTATGAATCTTTGATGCACCCAGGCCGGGTAGCAAAGAAAGTTTTTTTTTTTTCTTTTTCTTTTATTTATTTATTTATTTATTTTTTACTTATTTAATTTAGAATCTTTACAATTCAAACATTATCTATAACATACACAATAGTCTATCGGGCTATTATAAGACAATATTTATAAAAAAGCCACTATCTCAATTAGTTTCAGATTTACAGCAAATTTTGACGAATCACATTTCTATCCGCTGCCATGTCCTTAATTCCCTAGTTTTTTTTTTTTTAATTTCTGCTATTAGTGCTTTATCAATCACAATCTTTTTCGCTGCCTTTACCATAACGACAATTATTCTTTATGCTTGATAACTCCTCCGTCATCGGTGTATGGTTTGTTCTCAGAAAATGAATCATAAGAAAACAAAAGACCGACCGAAAACCAATTCCGTTATTCTTAAGGATTCGTGAAATCAAAACCTAAGATAATGAATAAAATTTCACCCCATAAATCACTACTAAAAGTAGATATAGAGATAATACATTCTTATTTAAAACAACGAAAATACAATAACAAAAACCCAACACACCCTCACGCGTTCCACAAGCCATTGCCGGCCAGCTACGTGCCGCTAAAAGCACCTCGAGAACCATTGACACACACGCTCTGATTAATCTAGAGTAAAGGCGAGAAAATGGAAGGTGAAAGAGAAAGGGGACGGGGAGGAGGGAGTCATTACTCCCTCCCCCACTCTGGTAGCAAAGAAAGTTATTGCCCTTATTTTGCTGATACTTTGAAATGCTATATTTTAAACTTTTATTTTATGTTATAATAATGTTATATATTCAATTTTTATTTCACTGGCATATAACTAAATTAATATGATAATGTTTATCAACTATTTGATCAACCTTTGTTAAGAAAACAAAAATTAACGACCGATGGACATTATCCCATCAATTCAATAAAATACTTAATTTACAAATCCCAATTAATTTACAAAAAAAAAAAAAATCAACAGAACTCACAACATAGAAACTACTAATAATATCTTCTATAAATTTATAATCAAGGCCGAATCCTTAAGTTGGGATTGACCGTGATTAAGGGTTGATAAGAATCTTTGATTACAATCAAAGATTAGAATAAAATATTACATACAAGCAATTAATTGATAACAATGAAAAAGTATAAATCAGCAGTTAAGTTATTCGTTATTAACACTTCCTAAACTAAACAGAAATTACAAAACATTAATCATAATTCATAACCATACTTAAGAGTATTCTTCCTTAGTTTTTTTTTTTTTTTTTACTCTACCTTACACTTCGTCCTTCTAAATTGGTAAATAAGCTTGACAAATTTATTATGACTATGTTTGTTAAACTTTTTTTTTTTTTTCTCAAACACATAAAAATAAATTTTATATTTATGTCACATTAAAATACTTTTTAAAATTAAAAACAATAAAAATATAACCCAAAATACATAAATAAACAAAACCTGTATCGGAATAGTACATCACATGTTAGTTCAAATAGTATGTCGGACAAATTTATTCAAAAAAAAGAAACATAAATAAACAAAACCTGTATCGGAATAGTGCATCACATGTTACTTCAAATAGTATGTCAGACAAATTTATTCAAAAAAAAGAAACTTTTGTTTCTTAATTCATCATATTCAAACTGGGACTAAGAATAAAACACTTTTTTTAAAAAAAAAAAAAGAAAGAAAAAGCAGATACGTAGATCTTTTACCAGAACTACAGCCAAAAAAAAAATAGAGGACAGGAGGCAGGAGGCAGGGGAGGTAAGCTGGAAGGATTGATGAGTACGGGGACCTCGTCCCACTTGCGCTGGACTAGGAGACGGAGGACGGTCCAATCAGTCCTGCACTCCTGCACGTACGAGAGGTAATGGCCGCAATGGCGTGTAAATTCCTCGGAGAATTTTCAACGCTGCTCAAGGACAGCCTGGCAGGAACACTGCTAAGGTAAAATGTAGGTGTAGGCCCTCTCTCGCTGTCCGACATTATGACATGATTCAGCCAAAAAAATGTAGGCTACAGTCTATTTTACTGCTTTCTAGACTGTAACCCCACTACGTCAATTAATATTATTTCACTTACGTTTATGCTAATTCTAATTCAATAAAAATTACAAGCAGCTTCATATAGGTGTGTGTTCATTTAATAAAAGCTGCTCCCGACCAGACAAAGCCAAATAGCTACCAAAAGAGCACAACCCATTTCAAATGTAACTCTGCATAATTTTTAAAATTTATACATCTAACGATGCATATAATTAAATATTATTCAAATTTTTTATAAGAATTTAGGTTGGTAGTTGATGTTGTTGGATTTCAAATTGATTAGACGGTGTTGAAGCGTGGTAACGAAGTTTCCGCCCAATTGACAAGCTTTAAAGCTCCTCAGTAGGCGAGGTTTTGATTCATCTGAGAGAGGCAGGCAAAGTGGGTGTGATTTGAAACCTCTTTTTGCCAAATTTATGAAGGTACCGATAATAAAGGGGGGGTGGACTGCTAAATATGTCTCCAACACTTGATGCAATGTTGACTAGAGTAGCCGGAGATTGAAGGAGCAGGCCGGAGATAGATAGCACTGAAAAGCTAGCTGGCATTGTCTTGGAATTTACAGATCACCCCACGCCTTTCCAAGATGTGCTTTTATGTTTTCTAGAGCCCTCACCACTCACCAAGCACCACCAGGAGGACAGTCTGTTATTGGTTCTGGTCGAGGATGAGTCAAATGGACTCGTTCTCTGTGGGTCCGATTTTTCATGCGGACGACAGGGCTGCTGCCATGCGTTTTTGGTTCGCCATCGCAGCAGCCTTATCTTCCGCTCGTATCTATATCTACCAATTTTTATTTTTATTTTTATTTTTAATTTTTTTTATCAGTTATTTTAAAGTTATTTAAAGTTAAATTTAAAGAGAAAAATTTACTTTTTTTTAAAATGAACTAAATATTTTATATCTCCCTCTCTTAAAAATTCTTAAAATAAATAATCTGTTCAAAAATGTTTCCTTTAGTTAATTGTTTGACTCAAATTATTAGGTAAACATGTGAATTTCGTTGATTACTCAACTTGACAACTTCTTAAAAAAATTAAGACTTTTATTTTTGAAATTAAAAAACTTAAAAAAGGGGTAGCCGCATCATTCTCAATCAATTAACCGCCCTAAATTACTCAACATTGGCAACAAAACTCCTCCATTAGTTAATATAGTTAAAGAGGACCAAGATTGATCACTTGACATACACATGCATTTTTTCTTGAATACATTAAAAAAAAAAAAAAAGTACAGTGAGCTCACTTTAGTTGTAATTGAGCAGAAAACATGAATTTTCTACTCAAACAAAGAACTAATACATTTTAACCATATAAATAACATAACATTATTCAATTTTTTTTTTTTTAAACACCATACAACTTTAAATCTTAATAATCATGAAATGAATCTTATCTTATTAACCATATTTCATTCTTGCAGTTGCAGGGGGCTACAAAGAAGAGGGAGGGGAGAGCATGTGTTTTAACCCAAGGTAGCGAAAGTTCAAAGAAATAGAAGAGCCACGTTGGCGTATGCTTGTCACATAGAAAAATCATAGTACTCGAGAGAAATGTTGATATGGACGTCTTGACTCACTCTCTAAAGAGTGGGTAACAAAACGCAGAAAGATCGTGTGGCTCTCAAGTGCCTACGCTCTCCAACCGTTCAACATGGAATGGAAACAACTTTAGTCTTTCTCCAACCCAAGTGGGCCACCTTTTTATTTTTTTGAGCCCCGCGCCAACATATATATGAATCCCAAAAATATCTCACCAAACTCATGAATCAGAAGACCTAGAAAACAAAGGACATGGGAGATTTGGAAAATAACAAGGTGGTCATTTCCGCTAATCATGCAACATTCAGGATTAATATTGGCATTAGGAATTCAAATACACATTGAGTAACGGACAAACCCACAATTTCAAGTAAAAACCCACCCAACTCTTAAATTACCATATCATATGAGTCATATACATCATCAACTCGTTTTCACCATTTTACCACCACCAAAACCACAACGCTATTTACCCTCATCTTTCACGTCCTCCTCTCCGGTCCAGTAAAAAGACTGTGAACCAAAAGACTCTGAATTACTGTGGAAATGAGTCTGAGTCTCACTGCAAGGATCCCAGAGGATCCTGGAAGAAACTATCCACATCCCATTTACAAGACCCGAAATCTACATCCAAGTCCACCGAAATATCGCCGAAATCTTCTTTTGAACCCGAGGTGGCCACCACGCTCTTGTCATCCAAAAATAACGGTGGAAAATTTAGAGAATCAAAATGATCATCCAAAAGTAGTGGATCCAACAACACAAAATCATCTTGCCCTTTTTGAGCCGGTCTCCAGTCATTTTCCGCCTCTGTTCTGGGTTCAAGAGGCTGAAATCTGAGAACAGAGATTGGAGAATAGACACTGTGAGACTCTTTTCCAGAATCGTAATCGCAAGGCGGCGCAACATCAATTTCCGGACGTTGAGTTGGACTTACCGGAACAATGCTGGCTATCGGACTCTCAGCATCAACTACTTGTTTCGGTGACTCGGGGTTTATGAAATTGGTGAGAGCGTGGGGGCCTCTGATGCGAATGGCGGCCCTGTCGTATACCATAGCCGCCTCTTCGGCGGTGTCGTAGGTCCCCAGCCAAATTCTCGTCCGCTGGAGAGGGTCTCTGATCTCGGCAGCCCATCTCCCCCAGGGCCGTTGTCGAACCCCTCGGTACTTCTTCATTTCCGGAAAAGACTGCTGGTTAGGCCTCGGATTTGGCTTTACGTTCTGAGTCTTTGCGTCTTCGGTGGCGTACTGCGAGAAATCTTTGATTCTGATCTCGTTAACCAGCCTTTTCACTCGATGAGGACGAAGTGGGTGCTCTTCTTCGCCTTCATCGCTTGAGGAGTCGGTAGCGTCACCGTCCGTGACGGAGATCCGAACAATTTTTGGTTTGTCGGCATTGGGCACCGGAAACTGTTTGGCCAGAGATTTCACGAGCTTATTGGTGATACGCCGGTGTTCTGTGTACCTTACTGAATCATTCATTTTGAACAGTGTTCAAAATTGCCCAGAAACCAAGAGAGATTGACCCAATATTGTTGCGCGAGAAGCATCCAAAATATGAGAAATTTCTCAACGACAACCCTTATAGCGAAATGAAGGACTAAATTGAAAAGAACACAACTGGGATCAGGAATAATCCCTGAGATTTTTCTTTTGCGAAATGAAGGACTAAATTGAAACAGATATTTCTAAAGAACACAACTGGGATCAGGAATAATCAGGAATAATCCCTGAGATTTTTCTTTTCCCCTATCATTGAGGATGCTGCTGCTAATTCAAAGAGAAATGATCAGAGAGAGAGAGTTTTGAGCTGCAGAGAAGAGTCAAAATGCCAAGAATCGCTTTTTTATAGGAGAATCCTAATTGCCAAATTCTTTTTTTTTTATTAATTTAATTTAGATTTAGATTGCGTTCAGGAATAAATTTGGGAAATTGTTAATCAGTTTGATTAATATTTAATTGTGGGATTAAGAGTTTTTTTTTTTTTTTTTTCAAAATAAATATTAAAATCGGATACGAGTAAAGGATGAAGGATAGTTACAGCCGGAGATTCCGGTGTCCACCGGGGATTCCATACGACTCGCCGCATCCACTATTGTGACGCTTGGATTCCGACACGTGGCAATGTTGTCCCGGTAAAATGCTTTGGTTCCGCCGATTCACCTTGGTCCCCAAGTAACGGGCACGAGTTCCAGAGTCCACCTAATTGCGTGGGCTCACGCGACAGGGTGACAAATGTACTTTCTCGTCGTAATAGGTGTTTGCGGGAGCGGGTTCTGACAGTCCGTAAGAGCAACGTTTCCCTCTAGAGTCAGAGATATAGGTCACGTGAGGCGGGGACCAAATCTGCTGCATACATTGGTGGTGCTGATATCACTTGGTCACAGACATGTTAGTGAGAAACGTTGACTGTTTGAAACTTTAACCTCAATTTTTTTTTTAAAAAAAAAATTAAATTAAAATTTTCCATATCCGAGCGTCAATTATTTTTGCTTGTCCACCAAGCATCGACCTTTGATGTTTTAACCAAAAATAAATCGATGCACTTATTATACATGCTTTTAATAAGTGTTTTTTTTAATAAAAAAAATCCTCACTTTTATTAAGTTGGATTAGTATTTTATTCTTGGTTCTAATATTTTCAAATTTAAACTCATATTGACTAAAATGGCATTCCAAATATATTTAGTGTGCTTTCAATTATAATTGGTTTTTCATAATTCTATATACGACTTTCTAAAAAAGAATCTAACATACCTTATATTCTACTATCCTATTTTATTATTTATTAGGAAAAAAAAAAAAAACATCTTGTTTGGTCAAATAAGAGCTCTTCAAATAAACCAAGAAGCTATATAAGATAATAGACATCAAGTTGAATAGATTAGTATCCTTTGTACAGTCTATTGCAATGTCTCTTTTATTTATTATTATTATTGTTATTATTATTTTTTGACATGTTCGCATAAGAGGAAGGAGGAGAATTCGAACTAATGACTTTTGTTTCATTAGGCGTAATCCTAACCGATTGAGCTACCTCTTGGAACTATTGCAATGTCTCATGCTTTATCACAACCACTCATCTTAGTCATTTTCTAAAGTTATTAAGAATTTATTATAGTAATTGATTTTGAATGAAAGTAAACTTGCAAGAATGCTGATGATTAAGAGAGATAATTAGTAAGTCAGTTAAGGAATAAATGGATAAATTATGAGGGGGCCAAGCCAAGATTTGAAATAAGTTGGATTAGTCAGAGTCAGAGGCTTGGGGGTCAAGCAAGAGCAAGACATTTGTTGAAGTGGTAGGTTGGAAACGAAAAGACTTTGTGATAAGTCATTTGTTTTTGTCACTTGTCTTTCATTCTATTCACGTGACCTCCTTTCATTTTCCTCTTGCTTTTCTCCGTTTCCAACTGAATTGACCTTTCCCTAATCCGTAACGGACTAAACTAATGGCTCCTCGGTTTCCGCATAAAATTATTTTAGGAAAATGTTTTACTTATTTTTAGGTGTTTAACGCGGCATAAAATAACTTTAGTTGATAAAAAAAATATCTAGAAGATGTAAAACGATTTTAGAATATATAAAACCTTTTTAATGTGTAAACTATTTTTCACCATTCTTCTACACTTCTAGATGGACTATTGACATTGTGGGACCTATTTGCTTGAGCATGCTTGTTTAGACCAGTGAACCCTACAAAGATCTTCTCACAATTGACTACATTGAATCTGAATCCCACCCTCCAAAATACCTATTTCTACCTTCTTTTCTTTCGCTATAACAAAATATTTGATGATTTTTCATATAAGTCAGAGTCGAACACCCAAAAAATATATATTCTACGCCAAAACAGACGATGAAAATCAGTTTTCAACGGTAGGATCAGGGGGTGAAAGAGATTGCAATCCAAAGTTCTGAAACTTTTCCTCCTGCGTCCCCAAAATATATGATAACAAATCTAGAATCGTTGTCTAATCTTATGTCTGTCTCCAGTTGGCGCAAGAATGTGAAATACCCGTAACACCCCGACCTCCTCTATTTCTCCCATACCAGACAGACATTGTCCTTTTCTACAGCTAATTCGTTCAGATGAGGATCCACAGCAAATTTTAAGAAATTGCCGTGGCAGCAATTTTCATTTGTAAGGCCAGAAATATGCCACGTCACTAAGGTCTTGTCTTTGAAAGAGAAGTTAATAAAACAAAAAATATGAAAGAAGACGTGGCATGTTGCTGACCTTACATATCAAAATTGTTGCACGGCAATTTTTAAAAACATTTAAAAAAGAAAAATTTTTAAAATCTAATAAAAATTCATCATTTTACCTATAAAAATTTGTGACAAAATGCCACATCATATTTTTTATTAAAAAAAAAAAAATGAAGTAACATCTTGACATAAACTTTTACGGGCAAAATATATAATTTTTATTAAATTCTAGAATATCGGTTTAATTAAAAAAAAGAAGTAGAAGCGAAACTTAATTAGATCACCCATTAGGGAATAATACTTATACAAAAATATACTTGTAAAAACATAGTAAGGACAAGACCATCAACGAAGCGAAAGAGCGTGAAACAGCAAAAGCATATTAGGCACGCTTTCATATCATGTGTAAGGTACAGATTTTAGTCCGTTGGCACTTCATTTTTACATGACAAGGAAGAAAAAGACTAGCTCCTAAAAGGCCCAGGCCCACAAAGCACGCTGGGCCTAGCCCATGGCATACTTCTGAGTCCAGCTCCTGGCAGTTGTCTCGTACTTGGCCCTGTCTGTCTTGTACATGTGTGCAATTTCTGGCACCAGCGGATCATCCGGGTTTGGATCCGTCAGAAGGGAACAGATGGAGAGCAGCACCTGAAAAAGAGAAACAACAACCCTTCCCACCAAATTTAAAAAACAGCAAAATGATGAAACAGTGAAGAAGGACACATCTCTTCTCAAGGCAAATTCTCAAGAATATGTTGTTTTATGCTTCCCATGTGAGGTCCATGCTTATTTTGGACAAGGAAAATTCATAATAACCTTAATAGTTTAGATGTTAACAAAGTTGTTAAAGAGATCAGGATTCAGAACCTTGGATATAGTCAGGGCAGGGCTCCACTGCTCTTTTAAAATGTCAAGGCATATGCTGCCATTGCTGTTTATGTTCGGATGAAAAACCTTGGTCCTAAAGGCAACCTGCAAGAAACATATAGAGAAGGTGGGAATAAAGGGTAAATGAAACTAATTATTGCACACTTCATTCCTAAACTATCAGCGCAAACAAATCTGAGAAAAAAATAATTTCATGTATAACGCTTAATTACTGAAATTTCCCAAGCAGAGGGTCCATTTGACTTGGATTAATTCCTCCCACGTGCCAAAAAATTGAATTTCATAAAAGGTCCAGAATTCACAGCAACATAATCCACCTTACTTTAGATATAAATATGATCTAAATTAGCATGTTGATTACTAAAGATAATTTTTTCTTTGGCAAGAGATCACTTCATTGTAAAAATAAATAAATAACAAAAAAAGTAATTTCTTTTCACAAATGACATTCCTACAGATCCAAAATTTTGACAATGATGTGTAATAAGTAACAACATAGTGTAGCCACCGGTTAGACTCAGGTGCATTCAGACAAGAACAATCAAATGAAGGATAAAACTACTTTACTGAACCAGACAATCAAAAAGGCAAAAATAACAAACCAAAAGCAAGAATGAAAGCTTGAAATTCCTAACATATAACTTTTCATTTTTTCGATTGGTAAGTTATACATGCAACAAATAGGTCTTGAACTCTTGACGTCATCCTTCATCCCAATTTTATGGGGAAGTGCCATCTAAGAGTCCATTGACCCAAGAATCATAGAATAGGTTTCTTCATTTCATTTTTCTTATTTTATTCTATTAATTTGAGAAAAATTTCTCTCTCCCCACTTTGGTGTCACTGAAGTTTATTTTCCTCTTTCTCATTGCCGAATTGGAGAAACAACAGAATCCATAAAAATTATTCAACATTCTTTGAGAAGGGAGGTTGCTTTGACAACTTAGAAATCCAATCTAGGTAGCACAGACACATTATGGAGAAGTTGATCATTGAAATTATAGCTGATACAACAGATATCAATTGTTTTCATAAAGTGGAATCCTTAAAGGGGTTTATGGAATTTGTCTCTCCCTGTCCAGCACAGAAGTTGTTCTTGATATGTTTTTAGCTAAAAGTTTCCCTTGCCATCTAAGATTAACTTTTTTCACAAATCAGAAGGCAAAAATAGACAAAATTGCAAAATAAAGGAAACAACCTCTACGTAAACATTTATAAAGGATGTGATGTGTCATACCTTAGGTGGTTTAAAAGGATAATCAGGAGGGAAATGAATAGTAACTAGAAAGACTCCCCCGGCATAAGGACTATCAGGGGGACCCATAATCGTTGCTTGCCAATGAAACATGTCCTCAGCTACAGGGCCTGTCAAAGTAAAAGATAGAAAAAGACAGCTTTATATCCCAAAATATTTCATTACCAAAAGACCTTGTATTGAACATAAAATTTCAGGTATAGATACTCTCTTTAATAAATGAAAACCACAAGCTTGATTGTTTTGACAAGAAAGTTTTACAAAATGAAAGATGACAACAGAAAAATCAGGCATCTTAAGTCATTAGGGTTTAAAAAAAAAAATTTTATAAGAAATCCAAATATTATTAAAAAAGCGCAAAGGCGCAACTCAAGCACATAGAAAGTATACAAAAGATACATCTAGCCAGAATGAGAAAGAAAATCAAGAAAATTAGGCAAATTAATATAGTCCATAGCAGCTGTCCAGTGGCAAATTAAAACTCTATCGATAGAGTTGCCATGTTTGAATACAAAACCCTGTGTGATTGGAATTCATATATAATAAATAACGTACATCCAATTGGCCTCTATTAATCGGAAAGAGCTAGAGAAAACTATGATGTTCCTAGAACACTTGGGAACTATTTGAAGAACCGGAGAAGTTAAAACCATGAAATGCAAATTTTGTTCAACACATGAGATAGTCTTTTAGTAACATTGCACTTACTCCTAAAAGAGGGAGCTATTAAAAGTGAGACACACCTACATTTATAAAAGGAACGGAAATTAAACATAATAAAGTATTGATGAAGTAGCTACAACCTCATATCTTCATAAGTAGAGGCATTAAAAATCTATGCATGACATGATATGGGTAAGAAGCAACTATGGTAAAGAAACAAAAAGATAAAAATAAAAATCAACATGGTAATAATAATAATAATAGTGATCAGTTCAGAGAAAGGAGACGCAACTTTCAGGAGGAATAATTTACTTTGCATTTTTGACCAATAAAAAATAATAATAAGATAAATTAAATAAAAATAATAGTAATACTGATTCCAATCAACAGTTCATGATGCAACTTTTGGGATAAATACTATGGACTTTCCACCAATCAAACTATGTTTAGCCAAATAACTCCTTCAACCCACATCTTAGACCAATCTATAAGTGGTCAAGCAAATAGATGAAACCCACAGTTTCGAACGCATGATGAAAACAAACTATTCCAACAAGTACATATTGAAGCTTGAACTAGGCATTCATCATAAAATAACATGTTTAACCCTCCATAATTACCACCATTTTATCCACCTGGCATGTGGTATGCTACTGCACGACTGGGCCAAAAACACTACAGTCTACACTCAATAATACTGCACTTGACAAAGAGCTCATGAAACCCGTCATACAATGACTACTTTTCCTGTTATTTAGATATTTACCATAGAGTTCCATTTTATTTCTTTTTTTGTTCCTCCTTTTCTGCGGCTGGGATAAGAACTTTTTTTCCATCTACAAGATGAACAAATTATACGAATAGCTAGAACTAGGCAAAAAACACTACACTCAATAGTACTACACTTGACAAAGAGCTCTCAAAAACCCGTTATCCAAGTATTAAGGAATACTTTTCCTGCAGTTCAGATAAGACAATACAGTTTTGTGTTTTTCCCCCTTTTTGTGGCTGGGATAAGAAAAATGTTTACAGATAAACGTTGCACACATTCAAAGATAAAGCTACATGACAATGACCCAGCCCCAAGAACATTTTCTAACCATGTCTAAATATGTTAGCACACACTAATGTATAACACGTCATGTCACAACCATGCAACCATGATTATGTAGCTTGTTGACTTTTTGGAATTTTCTGCATGAATCCCCTTTTTTATTAGTATTGAACACAATCGCACCAGTAAATATAGAAAACATTTTTCATCAAAGAAGAAAGCATTGCAAATAAATATCACGTCATCCTTTGAAAATATATATATATATATATAAGGTCCAAAAGATAGTACAATGAAAGTGGTCCAAAGATAGTACAATGAAAGTGGAGACTATTGGAGAACTTTATATCCAGCACTACTGTTGACCTAAAATATTGATTTTACTTATAGATATTGTTTAGACTTTTGAGGCATGTTTGAAACAAGCGGGACAAGTTATGCAGAGTGTGAACAAGAAAAACCAATCTTCATGCATTTCATTATTTGAGGATAAGCCCCCAAAAAATGAAATACTTCCCCTATCGACAGCATACAATGCAAAGACTGCTAAAAGTGTTGGCAGGGTACTCCATTTCAGTGATCAAAGACCATTTAATGTAATTGGATTTCCCAAAAAGGTACATGTCAGAGATGATTTAAGCTGAAAAGGCTTAACAATAGGAATTGATCAAGACCAATTACATCTAAAGTAAAACTTGCCATCTTAAGAGATAGCCTCATGTTTGTAACACACTCAAAGCTATGCCACAGCCACTAACTAAGCTCAGCCAGACTTCCACAAGTATTCAGCATCTGTTTCATCCTGTAAAACTAATCTTTCCCGCAAGTTGCAACAAAAACTCTTAAACTTTACCTATATGTAAAGCAATCACAAAGAACCACCCAATGTTATTAACAAGATACTTCTTTATATACATAGGTAAGGAAAGTTAGCAGATTCAGCATTTCCCCCACAATCCAATTCAAATTTTATTTTATTTTTATCCATCGCCACGCTCACGTAACTATCCAGATGATGCTATACCGAACAAGCTCATGCAATTACATCACACCAAACGCTTTCATTGCATCTAAATGCTTCCAATACAAACATTAAGATTACATAGAAACCATAAGAATTAAAAGTAAATCCCAGAAATTAACCACATGTATAACAAAAAATACATATCTTAATCAGAAAATACAACTCAGATCCTCAAAAGTAAGAAAGATCACAGATCGAGCCTGGAAAGAAGCTTACGACAATGGAAACCAAAGAAAACCGTAAAAACAAGCAACGTAAAGAAAAATAAAACAACAACAGAAGAGGTGTTTGTAGAAGAAGATGGTACCAGCACTGCAGGAGGTAGGAGGGTCTTTCTGGAGGTCCTTGAGCTCCTTCAAGATCCGCTTCGAAGCCATGGATGAAGCTCGAAATCGGCTCCGATCTAAAAGCGAGACTTGAGAGAGAGAGAGAGAGAGGGAGAGCAAAACTCGACGAAACGTACAAACGATGATTAGAGAGAGACACAGAATTCAAAGTCCATTTCCTTTTTCATGAGAATCTGGTTCTCGTTGGCTGAGATAGAATTTGGACCGTTGGTTGTGACTACTTCCTTTTGCAAATAAATGAACGGCTGTGGCTCGATGAGAGGAGAATTGGGATTGGCCTGTGCTTGGTGATGGTTTTGTAATGCCCACTTGACTTTTCGACACCGGGTTTTTAAAGGCCCACTCTCAAATCTCAGCTTGTAAGTAAATGGTCCGTGTTCAGTTAATCTGCATATTGCCATTATAGTGGAAAAAAGCTTTTATTCCATTAAAATAAATCCAGGAGAAAAGGTTTTAAGTAAAAAAAAAAAAAAAAAACACAAAAAAAAGCTAAACTATGATTTTAAAGGTGAAATCTTAATTTTACCAAATGCTTAAATGCATTTTAAAAAATTGCGTTTTCAAATCGTATGTTTTAAAATCGCTATTTTTAATCGCACTTTTTTGAAACTGCAAATTCAAACTGACCTTCAATTATTATTATCTTTTTTATATACACATTTAATAGGACTTCATACAAAATAAATAACCAAGAGTTTATTCAATTAAAGGGCTATAAGTCTCAAGATTCCCAACCATTAGACAGCTACTTCATAATTGTACAACCGTACCCAAAAAGAAGGGCGAGGCTTACATGTGGTACTATAGAAGTACTACAATCTGCGGTAATATGGGTTGGAAGGCTAAGATCTTCCCCTTCCAAGGGGATTTTAACCCCAAAACGGCAGTAGGAAAGGCTTTTTTTTAAAAAAAAAATTGGGATGCCTGTTAACTCTTTTTCAACTCTGTTTTATGAGTAGAATCTTTTCCTTTCACATCTCCACCTCATTTTCTCTCCTCCGCAGTCCAAATCTCCTCCCTCGTCTGCCACCCAACTCCAGCGCCGGCGTCAACAACCTCTACCGCTGGTTCTACGGCACCTTCCAATCCGACAACTAATTCCTCCAGCTCGTCGCTCTCCGCTTCCTTCCCATCATCGCTGGCATCTACCTCTCCTGCGTCCATCGGCACAAGCACCGACACTTCAAAACCCACACCCTCCACATCTCCACCATCTAATTCCCTCTCCAAAGCCCCAATCAGCCATTCAATCACTCTCCTCCATCCTCCCGGCCTCAACCCCACCTCCTTCTCTCTCCTCCACATCTCCAGAGAAACCATTGTTGTTGCTTGGAGATTTTGTAATCGACTAGCGTGAACTGAACTAGGTAGCTAGTGATGGGAGTTGGTCAAATTTTGCACATGATTTCTGCTATGTTTAGTAATGGCCTTAGTTTACCAATGAAAACTGCACATTGTGATAGTTTTCTGTTTCTATAATTCTGTTATGGCCAAACCGGTGCCTATGCCGATGCCGGTCCCGTCCTTGGTGGGGCTGGTGGTGGGTGTCGTCGGATATTCCCAGAGGGAAATAGGAAAAGCTGGAAAGCAAAATCCTTTTTTTTTTTTTTTTTTTTCAATGGCTTTTAGATGAGATCTGAGGTCACCGTCGTTTTATGACTGCCGGCGTCGACAAGCACCGAGAGTTTGAGATTTTGTCAATTTTGGGTTTTTTTACCCACGGCGCACCAGAGGGGAAGAGAGAACAAAGTTGAAAAAGAGAACAGAGAGAGAGGACGTTTTGGATGGGAGAGTTAACGGGCATCCCTTCCGTCAAATTTTTTTTTTTTAAAAAAAAGCCTTTCCTACTGCTGTTTGGGGTTAAAATCTCCTTGGAAGATCTCAGCCTTCCAACCCATATTACCGCAGATTGCAGTACTTCTAAAGTACCGCATGTAAGCCTTGCCCCAAAAAGAAATACTAGGTGCTATTCTTTTATTTGGATCTGGCTTGCATGCGGTAATTTTCATTGCTGTAGTGGAAAACGGTAGCATTTTTCACTAAACGGTACCGTTTTTCACTGTTAAAAATTAGGTTTAAAAAATTAATAATAAAAAATTCATTAAAACTAAAATAATAATTAAAAAGCTAAAAATATTAAAAAAAAATTATTTAAAAAAATGGGCTTTCATTGTTCCAGGTGACGGTTCATCATCTTCTCCGGCGGCGGCATGTCGAAATCCTCCTCCATTTTTCCACATGCAGACCTTGAGAATGTCACAAGAAAAAAAAAAAAAACTCTATATTTGTGACCGTTTATGCAAGATTTTGGTGCTCACATTTGAAATCTTGAATATTTCTCCATCTGGGTTTTCAGTGTAATGCAAATTGAAGGTCCAAAACATGGCCAATCTTGTTCCTGGTGTCCTTCTCAGGCTTCTGTAGCACATGAACACAGACATAAAGCTTGCTGGTGAGCACAGATCATCTCTATTGCAAGTTGTGGGCATTGTTCCGGCGCTTGCAAGTGGTGAGTTATTCTCAAACCAAGGTTTTTACATCAATGGAGGACGATTTTGACATGCCGCCGCCGGAGGTGGGGATGAATGACGATCTGGATCTGCCGGACAAGGGCCCCATTATAAATGTCACATTATAATGTCCAAAAAAAAAAAAAAGAAAAAAAGTCACATTTCACGCATTTTTAGTGACATAGCATATGGATAATCCTGTGAAAGGGACGATTCAAATTTGAAATTTGAATTTCAATTCTCTCTCTCTATCAGACACGTTACTAAATATGGACATTATATTGCACTGTAGCATGCCTCGTGCAATTAACTACTTGTGGGCCACAGATATTGCATGCAATGTAAACAATTAATTGTGCCCGATCCCCATCCCATGGTGACACTTGAACAGTTGAACTACTATTTTTCTCTTCAAATGGTCACTAGTTGGTTTGTAACAAGGATTTCATTTAAACATGTTTGTAAGTAGAGCTACAAAAGCAGAAGCTACATTTTAGCTGACATTTTCATACTTTTGATTAATCGTAATAAACCTAATCTGTGGGCTACTCACCAAACTGATTGATGCTATACATTTAAAAGTTGGAAACATCCAACCCAAAAAGTCGTATTGTGCTTTTCCTGAACCAAGTCGTAAGTTGTAGAATATCAAACAAATGAACACATTTTACTAAATACCACTAATCTACAAACAACAATTAGGTGATTAGTTTCGTAAGACATCTTGGAGACACATGGCAGATATCATATCCCTCTCTGATCAGCTCTCTCTCTCACTATCCTTCCTTTACATGTTGCACCTTTTTTTCTTAAAAAAGAAAGTAGATTAATCAAAATATAAGACGTTACATCTTATTCCAATTTCGTAATTTCGATTCATTTGCTTCTTACAAACAAATGGCAGCCTGGCAGTTCCATCAGGAACCCAAGACCCCAACCTCCGACCCCACAACAACCAAAGAATCTCTTGACTTATTTAAGAAAAACAAAAGAAAGACAAGACACAAAATAAATATATATATATATATATATTAAACGATTTGCCAATCAACACACAAAAATTAAACAAACAATTAAAATCCAACCCCATAAACAAAAATTATGTGCATCCCACTATACATACACACAAGAAGGATCCAAAGCTTAGGCATGGACACAAGTCAGACTGTTATAGATTCCCTCCATTCCAATCTCCCTTTTTCTTTGTTTTTCTGAGTAAAAGAATATGGTATACGTTTATTTTAAATATAAAAAATGATCAAACTAGCTAACGTTCATGTGTTGTGTAGGCTCTGTTTGCCAGAAAATTTGCCGATCGTCTTGTCAAAATGATATATTTCACTCTTCAACCAACCAACCAACCATCACCCATCTCCAAACACGACAGCCCGGGTCATCAATGTATGTTTATCCTGCGGCAAAACAAGAATCTCAATCAGAATTGTCAGTCCATCATCAATACTCTCAAGACACACACCCACCCGGCCACCCTATGTAATCAAAATCCATTAATGTAAATAAAAAGCTGTCATTGGTTACCCTGTTGCTATCATATCATATGGGATGGGATTCATAAGCCCATGTAAAGCTGATGGGCATTATCAAAAGCTCACAGTTTCAAGCACAAAACTAAATGCTTAATTGCACAAAAATCAAATATGGGTCGAATTGAGAGAGCAATTTGAAGTTAAAAATGTTACCATTTGAGGGTATTGATGGTACATTTGGGCATGACACCAGACTCGAGCCTGTTGAAGCTCACACCACCACACAGGACCTTCACTGGCAGGGGACCTATCCTAGCACCATTCACGATCAATCCCACCCCGGTCCGAACCTGAACGTTGACCACCAAATCCTTGCTGAGGAAGCCAGCCTTGAGCCTCGTGCCCTCACCGTCGTCCACCAGCTCGTTCCTCACCCCAGTCTCCACCTTCAAACTCGTCGTGTTCTTCCTCTCCTGCGTGAACCCAGCCACGTCCTCCGACCCCAACTCCGTTCCCTCCTCCCCAGCCGTCAGCGCCACGGTGCTCTTCTTGTAAAACAACGACAACTTGCCGTTGGGGTTCTTCACCTCCACCCTCGTGACCGTCCGCGCGTCCAGGTACGTGCCGTCGGGCTTGACGGTGACCTTGAACTGGTGGATCCGAAACGACTGCAAGTGGAAAACCGGGAGTTTCGGCACGAACCAGAGGTATAAGAGGCAGAGAGCGACCGCGGCGATGATGATTAGCACGAGAAAGACGACGCAGAGACAGCAGCAGCAGCCGCGGAAACAGCTCTTGCGCCGCTTCGTCGGTTGGAAGGAAGACGGGAGGACCGGTTTTCGGGGTGTCGGTCTCGGGCCCGGTTGAGCCGGGACTGTCGGGTCCCGGTATCCTGGCGGTTTTTGGAGCACCGGTTTTTGTGGCTGTTGGTTCATTTCGGAGCTTTGTTTTCTGGGTGTGGAAGGGAATGATAATGTGAAAAATAGAAAATTTGTAATAATTGAAGGTAATCAAGGAACAAATGGATGAATCAATTTTTGGGTTTATAGAATTGAGTTCGTAGAACTGGATTTAATGGTGGGTAATTTCAGAAGAGAATGGATTGGATTGAAAGTTAATAAAATCTGTGGACGGAAAGCGATGAAGATGGTGAAGATTAGTTTGATTCTTCTATTGCCAACGAAATTTCGTTGATAGAAAACCGATCACTCTCAAGTTTGTTCGTAAGATGTGAGAAAGAAAGCAGACGAAAATGCAGGGAAGTTTGAGAAAAACAGAGAAATGACACGCAATGAGGATCAAACCTCGAGAGAGAGACAGAGATGCATTTCGGAGAAGGAAAAGAAATCCACGAAGCGGTTGGAGACAGAAGAGATCCCAATTCTGATCCGAGAAAAAGGAAATTTTGTGAATTGTGAGAAAGAAAATAAAAAGGAAACTAAATTGAGAAAATCGGATCACTAGGAGAAAGTCTCGCTCTGAAATATATATATATACCAGAGAGAGGTGGGAGAGCTGTCTCTCCTATGAAAGGGTTTCGGGGTAGCAGTGGCAGAAATTCAATAGCGAGACTCACGCGCGGCGTTTAGGTGCTGACATGGCGGGAAGGTTTTCGACACTTGTGTAATGTGATATTGTGATGTTAAAGTACCTAATACCTTTAACTGTCGAGACGGAGTCGTTTGTTGGGAATCGGAGAAATTTTGGTTATTTTTATGTCTTTTTTTGTTTTTTCTAAATTCTAAAGCTTACCCTCGGCATATCCGGATCCCATTTAATTGAAGAGAAATTAATAATTTTTTTAATTATGATACTTAATTTTAAATTTAATGATTTATAAAATTATTTAAACTTCGATAAAACAAAAGTCAATATTTAATGCCTTAGTTATACAAAAGCAGATGACATTTTATAGACCATTAAATTTAAAATGAAATATCACAATTAACAATTGAAGAATCTTTAATTTTTCCTCAATTAGAGAGGATCTCAATTCTATACCCTAATGGCCGTGGTCGGCTTTTTATCTGGAATGTAAGAAAATTAAAAAGCTAAATTTAAAAAAATAATAATAATTAATTATTATTATTTTTTAATATTTTTTTATATTTAATTTATACTTGTTTTTAAAATGAACCAAATATTAAATTCTTTATATCTTTCTCTACTTTAATTTTTTTTTTTTTTTCTTGTTAGTGAGAAATAAGGGAAATGAGTATATAAGTTTAAAAAAGAGCAAATAACTTGTATATTTGGGCTCTTTTAGTATTTGAAGAGATTCTCTTACAAAAGTTAAATTTGAAATAGAGTATAAAATGTGTTAAATGTTTATTTTTTCGAGTTTTTTTCTCAAATTTTTAGAAAAAAATTAAATTAAAAGAGTTCAATAAAGATGCTGTAAGAGATATAGAATAGAAAGAAAAAAAAAAAAAGTGCTTATTTTTTGGGAAGGTTGATTTTAATCGTTCAATTCTAATTCCATATCAATACTTGCAAATCAGGTAAATGATGTTTTGTGTAGTCACTTGTATTCCTTAGAGGATGATCAAGTGAATGGCATATTATATAAAGTAAATGCGTTCTTAGGGATTGTGATAAGGAGCGGAATTAAGATTTTAAGTTTATGGTGGAAAAAAAAAAAAAAAATTAATGGCATATCTTAAAAACAATATAAATAATTCT
The DNA here is from genome assembly GCF_901000735.1 of Corylus avellana. NCBI lineage: Eukaryota > Viridiplantae > Streptophyta > Magnoliopsida > Fagales > Betulaceae > Corylus > Corylus avellana. The sequence continues at coordinate 5,440,626 of NC_081547.1, read as the reverse complement.
AAAATTTGTAGCCACCGATAATGTATTTGGGTCCGCCTCTGAATGCGATGATGCTATGGAAGAAAGTGTGGTATGATAAATAACAAAATTGGGACATGATGGAAGTTGTCCATACCAGTTTGTTTATAAAGTTTTATTTTATTTTATTTTATCACATCAAAAGTAAACAAATCTAATGAACATATGAGAGGGCTACTAGCCTAATACTCCAAATTGGGGCATGATGGGAGTGGTCCTGCTCATCATATCGTGGATGAAGATTGGACCACCTTATATTCCAATGACCCAAACATAAAAATCATTCGTTTTGTCCAAGCTATTTTTTGGACCAATTGGAAGGTTTTCAAAGTTTTTATTTTGGCAATGAAGAGTCCCATGATTCATAAAATTAAAAGCTTAGACAAATACCCATATTTTCTTGTTTTCTTTTGTAAATGCGTAAGAACAGTAAACAGACTGTGAACTAATAACAAGTCATTGTACCGATTAAATACAGGTGGCGTTGTGCCGGTGTCCAAGAGAAGTTGAATGCTACATGTTCCTCCACGTGGGACATGACCCACTCTGCTATTATCCATTTAACTTGTCTTCTAGCCAAAGACAACGTCACAAACAGACGCAAAAACTGAAATCCGAAGGTGTTTATTAACGTGTTTTCGAGGAATTGTTTATTTAGAGAACAGATTCACAGCACGCGGCGTGCGTGCTGTTTATCTTTACCCATTTATTTATGGGTAAAGATATAGAGCACGCCCGGCGTGTTCAACAGTGAAGCACGCCGGCCGTGATTTTTTTTATTATTATTATTTTATTATTTTAATTTTTTTGACCAAAAAAAAAAAAGTCTGGCGTGCTTCAATTTATTTATTTATTTTAACTTATAGAAAATTAAAAATGCTTTCGATTCGAAGTGGATCATGCTGAAAAATTGGTTTAGCTTGTTAAAATTTTTATTTTTTCTTATCAAATAAAAAACATGAACAAACAACATAAATACATTTAAATATGCTTCACCAGAAACAACTTGGTCCAATAGAATTGAACTCTTTTGGACGGTTGATTACTCAAATTAGCTAGAGTGGCATTAGCACTTTATAAGTGAGTCAGGCCTTTGGTTGATCCTGGTTGTTTAGAATAAGATTTTGTTAAAAAAATCAACATTTTCTTCACACATTGTGGAAGGCCACTCCTTAAGTTGTGTTTGTGCTGTACTATTGAAATACTTAATTTATTCTCCTGCCAAGGAAGTGCTAATCCAAACAACTATTAATTGATATAATGTCAAGGGCCACTAATAAACGTCAAATGTTGTACATTCAAGTCTTATAACTCTAATGTGTTGTTATCTTTTTGATCTTGTATTGTTTTAGTGTTTTCAAGTTATAAATGAAGATGCAAGCAAATTCCATTAATTTTGTGCTTAAAACATGACATTTTGAGATGCTGAAGAAGTGAGCTTAACAAACCAACTTGGAACACTTTACAAAGAAAAGTAGAAAAAACAGTTTTAATAGAGATTTATATTAAAACTGTTTTTTCTACCTTTCTTTGTAAAGTTATAATTGGCAATGGACCTTCTCTTCAACTGCCTTGCCAACCTCGACTTGCATTCGTCATCAAAACTCATTCTAGCCCACAGCCACAAACACTCACTATATTTGACGTTTTTTTTACCTAAAATTAGCCAAAACACAAATGCTTTAAGAGAATATTACCCAAATAAGAACAATGAAGAAAACTAAGATTCTTGCATGCAAAACCCATTGGTGCCAGTGGAGTTGGTAAAACACAAATGCTTTAAGAAAACCCAGATAACAAAACAAAATATGAACCAATCCCTAGTGCCAGTGAAAAGCTAAGCTCTGTTTCGTTACCAAGAAAGTGCGGGAAAACAATCTGGTTGTACAAAATATCAGACATTTCAACGTTTGAGAGTAAGGTCCACTCAAAAGAGCCCAACATGACTCCTTGGCTCACTTGAGCCAAACAAATTTACCCTTTTTTTTCTTTTTTCTTTTATGGAGCATATAAGGAAGCAAAAGACATAATCTTTAACTTACAGGTTTTCACGAGAAACAAACGGAGGAATCACGCAGGGGATGTGGAGGTCTCGATTCCCAGATGCCAAATGCAAGCATACGCCCATAAAACCTTCAAATTCAGAAAGGAAAACAAAGAGTTGAGAAGAAGCGCAGACAAGACGGGGGCTTTTTTGGCCCAAAGCTTCCCATTGGGTCCAGAGGTTTAGACGACAACGTTTTGTTTAAAAAATGTTTGATCAAATATGAACCATTGATTTTTCTACGACATATGGATCCATTCCGATTCTACGTCTTGGTCTTTATCTTTAACATCTTTATTTTATTTATTTTTTATTTTTTTCTCTGAAGAGCATTGTTAAGGTACTAGGATTCCACCCAATTTTGCTGTTGACATTGTTGTCCACATATACCTATTTGTTTGGACATGTAAGCCCCATAAGAATTATGTCACATTTTTTATTTAGATTGCTAACAATTTAGGTAGTAAATTGTTCAAAATCCAAATCCTACATACAACACTTTTACTTTATTGGGCTAATGTTTCAGTGTTCATCCATCCTCATTAAAAAAATAAAAAATCAAGAGTTAAAAGACATTGCCACATTAACCCAGTGAAATTTTAACAAAATAGGAGTTTAGTATTTAGTATTACTCTTCTTGAGAACTAGGCAACTTGCAGTATTTTCTAAATTTGTAAATTTTGCAATGTACCATATTAATCTATTACTTAATTGCAATGCCTTCTACAACTAGTACTGTTTGGTAAATACTAATGAAAGAGGGGTTATGTGCGTTTTATCTGACCAAAAATAATAAAAATATTTTGCCTAGGAAAAAAAAAGAAAAAAAGAAAGCCAAAAAAGCCTCACACGGTTGTGGGTCACCTCTAAACCCACGGCTGGGGTGCATTTTGCTCACCCACCGCTTATCGATCAAACCGCCCCACCACCACTGATGGTTAGATACTAGGGCAGAAAAAGAAAAAAAAAAAAAAAAAAAAAAATTTAAAAAAGCTTGCCAACTTTGTCGGGTAAGAAGGCAAAACGGATTATAAAATGTCGGTATCTTCTTTTTCAAAACCGTACTGAATATACATCTTCAAAAAACTACAAACAATTCAACAATATAACATTTATTCCAATCTTCCGGAATTTTACTCTCTTTCTCCAGGATTACCCTAATAAAATGCTCAAAGAGAGAGATTTTAAATGAAAAGCAAAACATTTTATTCGCAAAGCAAAATTGGATAAGAAGAAAACCTCAAATGCTTGATTAAATTCATGTTGTATGAGTCTGCAAACTATTCTTACTTTCAGACAATCATTGCTTGACTTATTTCAGGCTTAGTCCTGTATTTTACACATATATCTTTTTGATGCATGATAACTCACATAAATCTTGATCCATGAATCCTCTCAATCCTATTGTATATGTCATCTCTTTGACTTAATTCAGGTGGAGATCACTATCCACAATCTAGTCATGTTAGATGGAGGGTTGGGTGTACTTAATTACCAAATATGGTTGGACCAAACCCTGGGGCTGACAACCTAGTCCAATTGAAAAATCTGCAATTTGCAGTGTTTGTTCTTTACTTAAACCTAACATTCTTGATGCATTTTCTTGTCAATGACTATCTGGTAAATGCTCATTATTTTTCATTGTTACCATGGCCTCATGACTAGAAAGAACCCTATTTTTATACCCTAACCACTATTTTTGGCCCGAAAAGAAGTGTGAATTTGGAGGGGGGTCGTTCAGGGAAAGAATGGAAAAACTGGGTTTCTTCAGTTCGTTAAGAGCTGAGTTTGGAATGTAAAAATGGAAACAGCAGAGCAAGCACACATAATCGAGAGGCTGCAAACAGGGTAACTACAGTACAAACAACAAAACTCAAATTATATCTGAACAAATTAACCAGGCTCAACAACAATAAACTCAGCAAAGAAGGACAACCCAGCAACAAATTAGACTGACGTGCAGGATATAGCCATTGCTTCAGTCTTTTTCCATTCATCTCACATCTCAAATGATTCGGATGAAAAAAATACCCAAATCTTTCAACATTCTTCAAAGGACCCAATAGTGTTCATAAATTAAAATAGCAATATATATATTTATTTAAAGCAAAAACAAAGAAATACCCAAATCCTTCGAATAGCCCTAGATTTTGCAGGTGTTTTTATATTGTTCTCCAAATTAATCTAAAAACAAACTGGTGGAGGAGAGAGAGGGACTACTTACCGCCAGTGGATGAAAGAGAGAGCATTCTTCAACGCCGGTGGAAGAGAGAGAGACCTTCTTCGACGGTGGCCGGTGGAGGAGAGAGAGACTACTCGCCAGTGGAGCAAAACCCGTTCTTAGGGAGGGAGGTAGGTCGCCGGTTGCCGGAACCCTTGCGCCGGAGTGAGAGAGAGGGTAGGCGACCTCCGTCGCCGGTGGCCGGAGTGAGAGAGAGGGTGGGCGAGGGAGGGAGAGCGGGATTTCGTGGTTTTTGATTTTTACAATTTTCAAAAACGAAGCATCATTTGTATATT